>NC_071573.1:84697298-84997298 GCF_024509145.1 Vidua macroura
TGGGGGGGGGGGGGGGAGAAGAAAAGAGTTTTTCGTATATTTGTTTGAGGGAAATTAAGCAAGAGTCCTGCTTGAAGGACTTTTTAAAATATCCATAACTAGATAACTGGTTCAGCTGTTAAGTTGAACTATAAATTAAGTTGGAATGGCTGTGGAAAGGCTTAATTTCTTGTCTGGAATGTTGTTTAGTTAGTGCAGTCTTTTTTTTTTTCTTTTGTATTTAGAGATAAGCATATTTTGGAATTTGTTTCTAATGTAGTTACTTACATTGATATTTTCTGCTGTGAAAATAGCTTCTGCTTAAGCTTAAAAGCCCTTTTGTGGAGAGAATGGAAATCAAGATATTTGACTTGTTAATACAAGTAATAGTTGGTAGAATTGCTAAGCACCTCTGCATGGTTTTGAAAGTAACCTGTTGAATACAAGATACACATAGCAGTAGAGAAGGATCACATTGTGGAAGCATATTCACGCAGGGATGGTGGTGTTAATATAACACCTCTCTGCAGAGTCATGTTGATTCCAGTGTACTTAAAGCAGCTATTGAGAGCTAGGCATCTGCTAAGTTATTTTGCTGTAGTATGAGGTAAAGTCAGATTTGCAAAGGAAATGGCAAGTGGCAAAGCTATGCTGTCATACATAAACTGGTAAAGTGCACGTTGCCAGCAAAAGAACCCACAATTCTGTCTCAGGCATGACCTCTCCCTCTCGTGGGAGACATAGGCTTAAATTCCTGCAGGTAGAAGGTGGAAATCAGCCTTGTTCCCTTTTCTATCACAGATGGGGTAGGAGGTGGAATCAAATAATCAACACTTACTCCCTGTTTTGAAAGAAAAGGAGCGGCCAACATTTGTGAACAGCCTGCCTTGTCAGTCCTCTGATCCTCAAGCCCTGAGAATAAGGACTGCATGATGTTTGTGGAGCTGTGAAAGATTTAGAAAGAAAACAGGGAGCTGCCTGTGTGCAGCTGGTACCTTTAATGTTAAAAATGGGCATCTGTGGGCAGAACTGTTCTAGACCTGGGCAGCAGCTGAGGTTTTCACTACCCCCAAGTGTGTGTGAAGTGTGTTCACTCGAGCTTAGATGTCACAGATATCTGTAACTTTGCATGCATTGCAACATTCTTGGGATTCAAATTATCCCTTCTTGCTTGAAGCAGACTGTGAAAATCAATCCACAGCAGTCTTCTTCATCAGTCTAAGAACATACGAAATCACAAGCCACAGAAACTGATTCCTCCCCCAGCTCTCTTAACAGGGTGCTAACTTCAAAGGTTACTCTTGACCATTGAAATACCAACTGTATTAAACAAGTGGTCAGAATGCAAGCAACCAGTTTGAATTGCTAGAATTCAATTATAAGCAGCTGGCTTTACTTCTAACTGAGGATCTAATAGTTAAAAAAAAAAAAAAAAAAAAAAAGCAACAGACCAAAACAAAATTCCAAACTAAATCCATCTGTCTGCTTCTACTCAATGCAAGTTAAATAGTAAGTGTGCCACTTTGAAGCCCAGATGAAAGTTTCACTGTTCAGAGCATGTGCAGCCTGTACAAACACACATTTACAAAGGCAGATGTCTTCCTACAGGAGGTAAAAATAAATCTCTCTATGGGTTTCCTCTTCCTCTGTGTGTGTTGTAATTCTTCTGAATCACAAAATATGACGCAAAGTCACAGCAGCAGGCACAGATGGATGGTTAATATGCAGCTCTGGTTGTTCTGAGGAGGTTGCTGTTTGACTTGTGTCTTTTCAGCTGAGTCATGAAGCATAACTATGCAGTTGTACATTTCTTTGTCTCAGTGCTCCAGGCAAGGAGGCTGCTGAGAGCAGCTATCTCTGGCTGCGAGGAAACACAAAAGCTGGGATTTAGAGTAGGGAGCCGGGCAGTGCTGAGTTGGTGCATGCTTCTGTAACAATGGGGAGCCATGGCAGGCCCCTGCCCCAGCACGGCCTCTCCTGCCAGCCAGCCCAGATAAGAAGGCATAGAGGATGATACAGATAAACCTCCAAAAGAATTCAAAGTAATGGGATCAAAATATTTTCTCCCCGAATCCCTGAAAAATCTCAATTCTCCTAGATCCCTGAAAAATCTCAGTATCAGCAAGCCAGTTAGCATAGTCAATAAAATATTTTGACTCTGCATAGTGCCTTAACTGCATGTGATTTTAATCTGAGAACTAACTACTTGTAAAGAAAGTACTAAGACTTCCCAAATGGGCTTCAGTCATGCCCCAAAGAATCCTCTGAGGCCCCTCCATTCCCACACACAGTTTGTTTGAAGTCACTATCTCCAACTGTAATTGTGTCCTGGAGCTTTTGCTTTAAATGAAAATGGCTTCACATTGAACCCTAACCCTTATTACCATCCTCAAAAGGCCAGAGGCCCAGTGGTAGTTGTGCCCTTGTATGAGTTTGAGTAGACCTACCTGACTCCTTCAGAGATAAAAATTACCTTAAATAGGTAATAGTCGAAAACGTATTGGCTAGTAATACATTAATGATATAATAATGAAATATAAATAACTAGTCTTTACACCCAGTGTTTTCCACAGGAGTGACTTGAAACACTTCTTGGTTATAGTGCCTTTGTTCATGAGATGGGGTAGTGTAACAGAGAACTACTTGGAAGAGATGATAGGGGGAGGCAGTTGTGGAGTGGGAGCCAGTACTGTGAGCACCTTGCTGCTCTTCAAAGCCTCTATACCTTGTGTGTGCAGCCCCCGAGCCTCCGAAAAGTCAGCAATTGGCTTGTGACTGCTTGCTTAGCACATTTTTGTGCTTTCAGCCCTGGATAGCTGAGATGCAAAGGTGAAGAGATTTCTCAAATTTCTCTAAATATACAGTTGGTTCCATAGTGGAATGTTCACAAATCTAGGAATAAGCAACACAGGAGAGGAACCAAAAGCTAAACCTGGCTAATTTTTATGAAGGCACAAACTAGGGGTCTAAAAAATAGGAGGCTCTGGCACAGTAATAAGCAGCATCACTGGAAAGGTATTCTAGCCACAGGTAACACTTGCTACAGCAAAAGCCTCTGGTCAGTGCAGTCTCCATTGTCTGCATAAGTTCAGCCTCATGTTTTATTTATCATCTAAGTTAAAAACTACAGATTTTTATGGATATCAGTATGATGCAAGTCTAGCCCATTTCAGTTAAATGACACACTGGCAACTATAATTCTGTTCAAATCAGTGTAATTCTGCTCTGTGTTTCAGAAAAAGAAAATAGTATCTAAACTTTTTTTTGTATAGAATGTGAATCAATCATGTCATTCTTCTTTATAACTGCTTACATAGTTAACACCCCCACATTGCAGCTATTCACATTTAAAACAACATTCAGCAATGTATAAAATAGGAGAAAAGGCATGTATAAGTACACTGGATTAAACTGTCTTGCTTAATAAGGAGGAAGAAATTGAAAGACAGAAGTTTATGTATTGTGTGCTGCAAGTGGTGTTACTCATAGCAATTTTCAGTGCAGGTGAGTTGCCTATGGAGTTTTGTTAAGTTTATCACTTCTAGAGCCAAATAGTGAAATTATTTTAATATTTTTGTGTTTATTTCTGATGATCAAGCCTTCTGTCATTTTATTCCACCAAGCTATGGAGGTGAAAACCTTAAAATCACTGCACTTGTGGTTTTACGTTTACATCTGCATTTCACCTTACTTTCACTGCAAACAATTACTTCCTGCTAGGCAGGGTTGTGCTCCCTGCTCTTGCTTTTCTTGTTTTCTCTTGTCTGATTGATGAGGGCTCAGGATAGTGACTTCGTTGTGTGCTTTTTTTAAAAAACTCTGCTGCTTATGTTATATTTGCAACAAATGTATCATTACAGTTGAAACTATGTATGCCTCAAATTAACCAGAAAAAATGTGATTATACTGATATACTTATTACTTGTAGCACCAGCTGCAGTAAGTAATATGAGACCTGCTTTATAATTCATCCACTGGGAAATTTGTGTCTATTTTGAAACCTTTGACGTGCCTATTAGAAGGTAACTGAGAACTGTATAACAACACTCTCAAGTATGGTGATGACAGATCATTTTTTTTAAACCTTGTGGATATTTCTGTACTGAGACTTTCCTAACATGTTGTAAGAACATCAGGATTATAAATCATGCTTAATCACCATGGCTTACCTTAATAACCATTGAAAACCTGTTTCAGTGCTGCCTGTATGGCAGCAGGAGCAATTTTTGTTCTGTGAAGAGTTGCTGGCTAGAGCCACCTCAAACCATCCTATACTTGCACTAGTGTAAGACAAGGTGGTATACTGTGTGCTGTGCTGGGTGTCTCTGGTAATCTGCACAGCAAAATCCAGATCTGGGTTTTTTTGCACAGTTTGTGGTTTCTCTTTCACGTTGAATTAGTCTGCACTTTCTGAATTTAAAATGAGTACTCTGGTCATGTTCACAAGTGGGTAACTTGATATGCCCCTATATCATAAGAGAGGCCCTCTGGTATATGTGATATAGGTGTTGCCAGTGTTCCAGGCGTGGTCTGCATTCCTTTTCTTTAAGCCTCATCAGAGAGAAAGCACGGGAGACACTTCACTGCTGCCATTCTGGGACACACTGAAGATGCATTGGCAACAGTTTGGAAACTGCTGGTTTGGCTGAAATCATCATGTCAAAGCCATGGCACAGATTATTGTCATAGTTTGTTTTCATACTGTTAAGGAAGCCTTGAGGCAGGTGGTGTTATAATCCAAAAAAGTCTCTGTTCTATCTCTTTTGCAGTAATTTCTCACCACCTCTACCTCCACCCCCACCTTTGGCTGTGATTTAGGCAGTCACTGGACTAACATAATTTTGATAATTGTCAGGAAGAGAGAAAATATGGAAGAAGGGGATTTGTAAATCTGAAATGGAAAGTATACTTGGTTGATATATTTTTTTTAAAAGCTGCCTAAGAATATAGATGACAGTGTATTGACAAATACTGCTTAGAGGATGTGTACATCAGCTTAGCCAGTGCTGAGGAGTGCATTCAGTGCGGGTATCTCGGTGAGCAGCTGCAGTGGGAGCCGCAGGTGGAGCTCTGGGTGGGGAAAGCCCGAGGCAAGAGCCTGGAACTGCCGACCCTTTGCACAACAAAGGAGCCGGGGACTGACACTGACAGATACGGCAGGACATGACAACCCCCAGGCTTTTTCCTACTTGGACTGCGAAGGTATAAAAGTCCAGAGAATGTTTTGTTCAGGGTCCTTCCTCGGAGGCACCAGTTTGAGCTGTTATTTTGATATTTAGTTATTGCACCACGGTTTCATTATTTTAAGGAGCTGGATATCTGCGACTCTGCTATGGGAGACCTCACCTGCAGTCCGGTGAGGAAACCTGGTGTGCCTGTGTGAGTGTGGTGGTGTAGCTGCGAAGGGGCCTTAGTCCCAGCTCAGGTGGGTGAGTGTGACTACAGGGCTGGACAGGGAAGTTTCCTTAATGTCAAAACGCAGCATAAATATATAATGGTGGTTGATAACTTTTTAATATTTTTTAAACATATTATATAATTGAATAGAAGGTGAATAATACATGCAGCAATGTAATTGTTGTATATTGCCATTAACAGATCAGTGGGTGTAATTGGGTGTTGTCTGTTGCTTGTATGCTTTGGGAGGCTATGCAGCCCCTGTTAGCAGGCATTGTACATATTATAGCAAAACAAGGAGAAAAATCCAAACAAAATCCAAAAAATAAAAACCCACACATTTCGTGGTTCAGAATTCAGAGACTATAGAGACAACAACATTAGGGTCACATTAAGATGACTAAGATGGTCTGATGTTACCTAGTCATGCACAGAGTGAGAAGTAATTCAGTATTGTTGGAAACTTTCAAAGTCGAAATTACATTTCGTGTGTATTACCACTGACTTCTCTGCTGAATAATGAATACTTCAGAATTAGTAGTGGAAAAACCAAAATTGCCATGGAAAAATACTCAAATCTTTTTGAAAGAGCTAAATGTATTTTCACAAGGTTTAAGCATGAATTGCAGGTCTGGCCGTCTGAGAAATGTGTGTAGTATGTGACACAGCCTAGATCTGCCTCGATGGTTATAATGGCTTAGTCGAGACAATAAATGAGAGTGCAATTTCACTTTGTAGCTAAGCTGATGTAACTGAGCCTTGACACCTAAATGATATGTCCTACTTCCTGTGGGTTGAATCAGGGAATCACGTGGCCATGAAATTAATTTGGTCAACTGGATGATTAAATAGGAAACAAAAACAATACAAAAGTTTTCCTGTGAATAGCTTCACTGCTCCCACTCCCCTTTCAACTATACGATGTGCTAGATCCAATACAATAAATCTTTGGATTGATAGAGGAGAAAAATAATTCTTCTGGCAGGTATTCCCAGCTGCATAGATTTAGCTTTGACATGGAATACCTTTCAAATTCCTGAACTCGGATATATGCTAAAGAGAAGAAATTAAATGCTTAGTTTGGGATAGATTTTTTTTCATATCCTCTGTGTTGCAGTTTGTTTTACCCACACCAGTCACTATCTGATTCATAGGAATGTCATTATTCTGAACTGTTTCTGAGCTGTTTCTCAAGAATATCCCAGAAGGAAAGGGGAAAGCAAGTGAGCCAGAGTTTCTGCTTCCATGGTACATATGGGTGTGTGAGTGTTGCTGGGTCTCATGACTCACTGCACAGCTTTGTGAGGTAAATTGGACTGCATTAGCTTGCAGAGCAAGTATAAACGATTTCCCATAAATAGTGATACCTCACTTTGTCTCTAATGACTCCACAGAGCTAAATTTAGACAAGGAGCTAAGATTTACTTTCTAAAAAGCAGCATTTCTTTACAACTGCCGTTTCAGTCACATGCACCCCTACCTCAGATGCTCGGGGGGCCCCTTCAGATAGAGGGAGATGGGGGAGCCACTACTTGTATGTGCCTCTGTATGTTTTATTACAGTAGTCCTACCTGTACATAGTGTGAACACAAAATTAGGTTTTTCCTATGGTGAATGAGAATATATGTACATAAAGCAGCTGGGCAGTGATTTAATATCCTCTGTGCTAAATCAGAAACAGCATACCAAATTTAAAACAGAGTGTGCTTTTCACTGCAGGTCGCCTTAGGAATTGCACGGAGTGTGCCATGGAGACTGCCCGGTAACTGAGATAGACCTCCTAGCTCTTCCTGCTTTGCACAAAGGGGATCCCTGAGTGCTATTCACAGCTTTAGCAGCACAGCCTGTCTCCTGCTGAGTCGGAGTGTTCCTGTTTCAGGCAGCAGAGGACAGTAACACATGACTCGCTGGTATGAACCAGTTTGCAGTCTTCTTCTAACCCGTACTGTATTTTTAAGTATCTTACTTATATTCTGGGCTGTGGGATAGCCACAGGCTTTTACAGTTCACATTCCCTTCGTCTGCCCTCGCTATCCTCTGGCATGGGAGCAGGACGGACGGGATGTCCTGTCAGCCCTGGCTCCCTGGCCTTGTGAGATTTGGCCTCCGTGCAAAGAGCTGACTCAACACCTGCTCCGGGTTTAAAGGGGCCGAAGTCTACTTTTATACAACGTGTAGTACAAGCGTTTAACCTCTGAAATGCCATTCCTCTGACGATTGCCTTGCAGAGCCACAGCTGTTGTGAGGACTGTGAGGAGCAGCGGTGTGTGTGGAGTGACCTCCCCCTTAATGCTGCTTAGCTGATAGATCCTGCCAGGGCATCACTGCCCGTGGGAAAGTCATGTGCACTGGTTTTTAGCATTCTTCTGGGTGTTGTTTAGAAACTGCTGGAGAAACCAAACATGTTTTTCAGCATTTCATTTTGATAAGAAATCAGTACAGAATGAATGCTTTATAACATCCAGGGGCAGGAATATACTCAGTTCCCAACAGCACTAATATAACCTGCCATATGCAATGGCAGGATGAGTCTGTGATATAAAATTTCTCCTCCCGTCTTTCAATTTTAGCCTCACTCTTTATTGGTTAGAGTTTAGGACGGATTATTCCATTTCCTTCCACACCTCTCTTAGTTATATTATGCCAGCTTTTTGGTTTTCAGTATAATGTACTTCATCTTCTAGTGTGAAAGATGTAATTTATACAGCAAGATGCATGATTATTGGTTGAAATATTTGTGGATTTCCATTCAGATTGACTCTTGTAACTAAGGAGACTGACCTTTAGCTGATACAAGTACATTGAAGTCAAGGAGAGACTTCCTTACCAAGCTATTATACCAAGAATTATGGTATAAGAAATTCATTTTTGATTAAACAGATCTTCTAAGTAATGTAAACCTATGGAAATTAAGGCTTGAAGAGGCTTTTGGGTATGTATAGATTAGGAAGTATTATTGATACTTCAACCATTCTTGCTAGGTATTTGGTGCTTTTAAGGGATTGGATAATGATGGAGGTTTCACCAGCCGCCCACAGAATCTGTTGCAGTGTTTTTACTTCTAGATATGATCTTGAAGCATCATTCCCAAGATGGACAAAGTATCCCAGCAGAGGCTTTAATGAGTACTAAGTGAAGTGAAAGGTTTATTTTACATATCTTACAGCACTTCTGTTTATACACCTCGGTATGTTTGCTTTTTTCACAAGAGTATGGCAGTGTTGACTCATGTTCAATTAGTGATCCACTCTAACCCCAGGTCCTCTTATACAGACCTGCTGGGTAACTGCTGCTTCTCCTGTGTTTTTGCAGTGAACTGTTCCTTACAAACAACAAATATTAACCTTAATTTATTTCCTAATTATTTTAGCCCTTTATTATTTACTTGCCCACATTACTCTGAGTAATGTTCTTGACTTCTGAAGTGGTCAGAGGTGTTCCCTGTCCTTTTTCCCCCCCAAGTGTGCAATTTAAAATTATACTTTTATGTATTTATATTTGTAGGGTGGATTAATGTCTGTGCCCACAGAAACTGATTTGATACCAGTCAGTTTTATAGTCATAACAGCAATCACTTTGAGCATGTCATCTTCAGCTGGTCTCCTGCACATGCATTATTTTATCCAAAGTTTCCTGAGCTTACTTATGCAAGTTGCCCATAAAAAGCATCAAATCTTCTCTTAAGTTAAATTATATCCATATTTTCCCATCCATAAGCCTGTTAAATCTGTCACAGTAAACAAGATCAGTTTGATGCAATCAGCTCCTTACAAGTCTGGGGTTGTTACTTACCAACCTAGTATCTTCTAAAAATAGTTCATTTGTTCCAATATATTTCTCCAGGAATTGAAATTAGACCAACTGTTCCATAACTGCCCATAAAATCCATAACTGGATTTTCTCTCTTTTTCTTCTTTATTTATTACTTTCCTGATGTTTTTTTTTTTCCTCCTTATTGTGTTCTGGAACCTTCACATTCCATAGCTTTCCACAATAATCAGTAGTAGTTCTGAGATAGCTGGCCAAATGCTTCCATGAGACTATATTAAGAGAAGGCTAATGAAAAATACAGATATCATTTTAAGTAAATGGCCCCTCCTGTTCCCTCTCCCTTCCCCCAAATCAAGTTCTTGATCCTGTGTTGTGCTTGGAGTTTTATAACTAACATAATTAAATATTGAGCATTTCTTCATATGTTGGCGTCCTGCTTTAACCAAGCTGCTACCACTGCTCATTGACAATTACAAATAAGTGTTTTATATTTCTACTTTAATTTAACAATCAACAGCCTTGAACCTTCTTGTGTCTGCACCCAGACTTGTGATTCTTCCTTTACAGAATTTTCTGTCTTGCAGAATCTTGGTAACTAAGCCAAACTGTATTTCAGTAAACTCAGTATAGATTGAGCAGATCAAGTACTTTTCCAGATCTAGATTTATTACCATAGTTCTTCTCTGAAACCTTTCCAAAGTTCAATAGTCTCAAAATCTAAGTTCACTGAATAAATGTCGGGCATATGCTATATTCCCTAAAACTGAGTAAGGCTTCTGAGTGACTTGACTTGCACCACGTCTGGTTACTGTGGTTAGCACAGAGTGAGAATGATGTACATGTGATTGCAGTGCAATATGAGCCTATGGCCAGAGTGGTGCCAAGAGTCAAAACCAGAGCAGTGTCAAGATGGGAGAGTGAAGAGTGAACAGCTGGATATATCTGTGCCATCCTTACTGGGCTGGCCCAGTCTCAGGTATGGCCGTCTTCCTCCTTCGACCCATCTGTCCACTGGCTCCAGTCTGGAGTATACTTTTGTGGTCTGCTCCAAAGTCACCTTTATTATGTTTCTCTCCCTTGCAGCTCTAAGCTGCACCTCAGGGGTTTTTTATTCATATAAATCTCTTCTAGGGGAGGTTATATGAACAAATAGAATGTCTCCTTCCTTGACAACCTACCTTTACTTGACTCAGAAGGAGAGACAGAAAGGGGAGAATGCACAGGATCTGCAAGACGACAATGGGAATTCACAGAGGTTTTTTGTAAAGCGCACAATCCAGCTCCAAACCTACTATAGTGAGAGGGGCAGCAAAATTAACCTGATGAGTGGACACTAAGCAAAGTTAATTCAAGCATAGCTGAGTTGCTGTGAGGGCTCAGAGAAGAATTCTAAGATGCAAGGGTGAGGATTTGAGGTCCCACTTAAAGGTTTTGTCACAGACTTATTAGCACAAGAGGATGAATATGTTGCTTTTGGCAAAATTATTTTTAGCAGAAGAGATCAGAGTTTTAAAATGGAAGTTTGGATGTTCATGATAAATTCAGAACAAAAGTCACACCATCCTCACCCAGTGGATTTTGGTTCAGTAACTGACATTTTCTTCACACAGAATGTACTGTTTATATATCTATCTATTGATATATGTATGTATGTATGTATGTAAAATGCTCCCATTTAGGGCATTCTTTGAATTGAACTCGTAGAAGGCTTACCATTCATTTAGGGTGTCCAAAAGGTGGTGAGATATAGTAAAAATTAGCCTGTTTGCTGCTGTTGGAAAATACTAATGCAAAACTACAGAACACTTTAACAAATTCTGTTGTTCCTCCATAATGGTGGTTACTTCATCAGCCCTTCACCTTTATTCTGCATTAGTGTCTAGTAATTCTGCTTTTTGCCTGGAGCCAGGTCATCAGCTGGTGTAAATTAGCCTAGCATTAATGAGGTATATGAAGTTTTGTCAAATGTCTTCAAGTGAAGGGTCACTTTTTGTTTAAGCTACTGTCTGCATGTATCTGCCCATTTGCTGTTTAGTTCCAGAATACTCTTACCAAAACAGCCACCCGTGCAATTGTTTTTTTCCTGCTTGGGACACTTCTGCTCTACATCAAATACTTCCATTTTCTAGCTCACAAATGCAGACCTCCACAGAACAGCACATGGGGTTTAAATACAACTGTTCTGGTCACATCCCAGTATGATCTCACCACTCTGCCTGATCCTAAACCTTCAGTATCACCATTCAGCTGATCCTAAACCCTCAATATAAATGAGCTTTCTCGTGCTGTGGATAAATGTGGTTTGAAAAGACTGCCCAAAGGATTTTTTTTTTAAAGCAGGCTATCCTCTAAGCCAGTAGTCCATCACCTGTTATAAATGCTGTAACTATAACGGCAGTGCTTCCTAGAGGAAACTTCTTTCATGGGCAACAATGACTTTTAAAGAGGCTCTTGTCAAGCTATTCAGAAGACTCTGAAATTGTTACTGCTTGTTCATCCCAGTGATACTCGCAAGAGTTTTGAAGTCCACTGTGTTATACCTCCTACTGTAAGACCTTCTTTTGTGAATCTACAAGCAAGGTCAGCTATGAGATCAGACAAGATGACTTTATTTAGTCCAAGTCTTAAACTTCCAAGGATGGAAGAGTTTAATTTATACTTAATTGTCTACTAAGACAATAAAGTGTATTTACTGTTGTCTCTTTCTTTTAGCAAGAAAATTTGTTTTGCAAAATGCCAGCTACTTGTACAGAACTAAGTAACTTTCAAAAGTAGTGTTTTTTAATGAGTTTAGATCACCTCACTCTGTTCAGTTAAACCTTTTTTTTAGGTAGGTTTTCTGTCTATTCTTTTCATATATGAATAACACCATTATTCAATTGTTCTTTTATTTCATAAGCAGATGATTGTAAAAACTGGTAGTAAGTATTAAGATCATGTATGAAAAAGGGTTTTGTAACAGATGCAGGTGCTTTTTATTGCTATTAGGAATCAATGCATTAAAGAACACTTATAGATGGAAGCAAGGCTGTATGCTCATGCTGTAGTTTATGTTGAACTTTGGACGAATGTACCTACCAGGATAATTAAAATATAGGGATTAGAAAGCCTTTCACAGTAAGTATGAGGCTAACTGTATAACAGAATGGTGCTGTGTACCAGAATCCAGTTTTGCTGATCACCAGTTACTTTTGGTAACTTTGGACTGCTTTTCCACCATTTCCTGAAAGTGCCCTCAAGAAATCTTAGTGCCTCTTTCATATATAGTCAGCTTGATATACTCAATTTATCAGATCTGTGTTTCAAGTCTTGCACTTATAAAGTATGTTTGCTCACACTCCTGAGTGACCTTGGTCATTGCAGTTAAAATGGTTGTATAAGCCCTACTTACCTGCATCTTTGCACAGGAATCTGACCAAAAAAACCCCCATGTGTATATGGTAGAGTTAGATTTCTTTAGAGGTGCTCAGTGAGCACAACTTTTATCTCCTAGCATGATTTCACTGGCTGTGAGTATGTTCTAAGCTTACAGCCCATTCTGTATGTGGAAGTAATGCTGCAGTAGCTACTGTGAACTCAAAATCCACTTGACATATACTTTTTAAAGCTGAAAATTTTGGCTTAGATACTGACTTTTATTTTAATATCATTTAATCTGAGATTCAAAACCCTTTTTAAATGGTGGTTTCTGTATAGGTTCCTACAATACAAATGCTTTAGAGCATTCTCTGTGTTCTTACACTGGAGACATATCTGGGCATAGGATATTTCAGTTTAGCATATGCTCACCAGTGATCAAAGGACAATGAGTAATTTTTGCCCACAAGTCCTATTTCTGAAGTCAGTCTGGATTGAATAAGCCCTATTTCAATGCCTAAATGTCCTTGACTTCTTGAAATCTCTTATTTTTGTTCCTTCCTAAATGTTACATATGAAAGTGATTAGTTTTACCAAATTAATAAAATCTAAAATTTTTACAGGCTGGTTGCAAACAGGATTTATTCCAGTGTAGGGCTGTTTGTGTTAGCTGAGAGGATTCTTCAGAATGCATTTCCACTGTATTATCTGAGGCTAGTCATGTATCAGAAGGTCCCCAGCTGTATAAATATTTTTGAGATTGATAATAGGAATGTTCTTCTAATAGAATGGGCAAAAAAAGATACACTAGTTGTTGAGAGAATAAAAACATGTATTGGTCAAACTAAAGAGGAAATAACAGAATTATTTTGAAAACTCATTTAAAGAAGTGGAGGGGGAAAACAACTGCTGTAGACTTAAACTAGGACTACGTTTAAAAATTTGTACCACAAATTCAGCTTTCATAGCTTTCAGCTACATTGATACTTCTGTAAAAAATACCTGAAAGAAATTACTTCCTTAAGAAATACCTGATTCTAAGAGCCTTTATGAAATAGTCTTCTAAGAACAGTATCTTTAAAAAAATAGAAATATGCAGTTTAGTATGGACCATATAAGAAATTAGTAACATATTTCCTGCCTCGTCTTCCTGTTCAGGCACAAATAATTGACTGCATTTGGGAAGTGTTAAAACTACCTTTTTATGAAAATGGTTTCTTTGAGAGATCAGTCCATTAAAAATACCCCCCCACACACTGAAATACACATTTTAGAAGGTAACTTCAAACCATCTTGAAGAATAAAGCTTTTTAACTGTGTTTAGTCTTTGCTTTATAGAAGACCCTAAAGAACTGTTTCCTAGCTTTCTTGCTAAATATTACATTTTGGTCTTCAAACCAAGCCACTTCACAGTAGTGCATTTCCATTGCCAGAAAGCAGACCACGTTCCTTTTCCTATGTCTTCATATGCAGTGTCTTCACTAGTAACTGGCCCTGAAGGTTAATTTTTAAGAAAGCTGAACCATCTCTATCTTCCCTCCCCCCCACCACTAATCTCTGATGAAAAACATAGGAAGGTGTGAGCGAGAATTTGATTTGGTTTTTTCCTTTCTTAAAAAAAAGTGTTTAATATGTGAATTTTTTTCAGGTTTTTACTCTTATTTTTGTAAATAATTACAAATTAAATTAATCTTTACGCTTATTTTTGTAAAAGGTGTATTCTAAACTGAGCATGTTCTCTAATGACATTTTGGATCTTTTTTTTTTTTTTTTTTACAAAATGCATCTTTTTAATCTTTCATGTGGGAAAAATACTGTATCTCATGGAAACACTTCCCTATCAAACCATGAAATACTAAGTTTAGTGCTCTCTAATGAATTTGATGCTAGGTTTATCTCAGAGAAACTTAAAGTCAAGTGGAAGGGTGCATTTGTAGATGCACGAGGTATTTTTTTATTATTAGTTTGCTGATGTTTTTCTTTTTCGTTTGTTTTTGAACAAGAAGCTGTTTCCATGCTGTACAACTGCAACCTGAAGAGCATACCAAGAAATGGATTACAGTTGTCTATAGATAAGGAACTATTTCTGACAGGCATCTAATGTAGCTGAATAAGAAAATGGACTCCGTAGCTTTGCAGGTAATTTAAAAATAACAGAGATAGTTCAGCTTCTCAGCTTAATTTCTCTTGAATGGGTATAGGAGATGTTGAATATTTAATGAGTTTTGTTATATCAGTTACAGGCGACTAAACCAGAAAGAATCCACTGGAATCACGAGGGCCTTTATTTCTGATGTTGTGACTCCTCATTGCCATGATTCTAAAAATAATTTGCCAGGGCTGCGGGTTTTCCCATGTGAAAATACACTATGGGGGCACTTCTTGCAGTCAGGGTTTCTTGCACAGAGAGCCCATGTCCTGAATGCTCTGTGGCTGATACATCTGCACTTCAGACGCACCTTTGCTGATGCTGCGTCTGCCTTGATTTTTATTTTTTGTGCCCAAGTTTCCTAAGACGAGTCAACTTTTGTCCTCTAATGGCAAAACAAAAACAGAAAAAGATTTTTCTTTTTTTTTAAAGCCAAACGATGGCTTCTTATTCCGGTGTGATAAGCTTCCAAAAATTCCTGCTCTTCCCCTTCTTCTCCACATTTGATTCTCTGAGACTTGCAACGTACTGGGGTAGGGGGAGTTTCGTATTCCGTGCTGTTTAGCCGACATTTGTTACTTGCCGGTCAGGGAAACTCGCTGAACGTTTCTAATCTCGCCGATTGCGTTCCTTTGTGCCCCTAATGCGAAATACAATTAACTCGCCGGGGGCTGTTCCCCCGGGACTTCGGTCAACTGCCGCATCCCTCCGGCCCGGCCATGACGCCAGGCCTGACGCTCCCCGGTGCCCAGGCCCGAGCCGCTGGGCCCTGCAGGGGGGCCGGGGCTGGTCGGTGCTGCCCCGCTTCTTCCCGCCCGCCCGCCCTCCGTCCCAGCGCGAGAGGGACACGACTCCCTTGCCGGCGGAGCCCCTCAGCGCACGGCAGGGCCGGGCCGGGCCCGCTCCCCGCGGCCGGGCCGGGTCCCGCTGGGCCGGGGGGTCCCGCACAGCCCTGGCGGGGGCGGGGGCGCTCCGTGCCCGGGCGGGGCCGCGGGGCCGCCGGGAGCGGTGACGTGTCCCCGAGGCCCCGCCCCCCGCCAGGCTATATAAGGGGCGGCGCTCACGCCGTCGGTCTTTTTCGCTCCGGGTTTGCCGCCGTCGCCGAGCAGGTGAGGCGCGTCCGCAGGGCCGGGCCGGGGTCCGCTCGCCCCGGAGGCCTGGCGACTGCTGAGCTGGGGCGTGTAGGGGGCCGAGGGGAGGGGGAGGGAGGGGCCGGGGGTGCCACCGGGAACCGAGGTGGACGGGCGGGCAGGAGAGCGCGGGGCGGCGGGATGGCGGCGCATCGCCCTCCTCGGTTAACATGTGCACAGCCCCGTTGTCCGGGCTGAGGTGGGGGGAGCGGCGTGTCCGGGCGGGTGCGGGGCAGAAAAGCGCGCGGCAGCCTCCCCTTACGCCCCGCGGGCGGCGGCGCAGGGCCGTGCGGGGACCGTCGGGGAACGGCGGCGGGAGCCGTCGGGGGGCAGGGGGGCCGGGGCACGAGTGAAAAAATGGCCGCTCGCCTTGCCTGCCCGCCGCCAGCGCCACAAAATGGAGGACGCGGCGGCCCGGGCGGGGTGAGTCACACAAAGGAGCGGGGCGGCCCCGCCCTCCGCGCTGCCCGCCGGGCCCGCTCGCCGCCGCCCCGCGCCCCGGCCGCCGCCGCCGGGGTAACTCGAGCCCGGGGAGGGGGCGACGCGAGGGGCGCTCCGAGGGGCCCCCGGCCCGCCCGCCTCGCTTCTCCCCTCCCCCGGCGGGGCGGGGCCGCCATCCCGGCCGGGCCGCCCTGCATGTGGCTCCGCCATCGCTGCCCCTAGGCCCGGCCCCAGGCGTAACCAGCTTTTTTCTCGGGAACTTACAGGTGTCGATTCTCTTTTGCCGAAAGAAAGAACTCAGCTAACATCCAAAATGGGAAAGGAGAAGACCCACATCAACATCGTCGTCATCGGCCATGTCGATTCTGGCAAGTCCACCACCACCGGCCACCTCATCTACAAATGTGGGGGCATCGACAAGAGGACCATCGAGAAGTTCGAGAAGGAAGCGGCTGAGGTGGGTGGGCGCAGAGCAGCCAGCAGAATTCCGGGCTGCAGGAACGAACAGACCCTTAATTGAGAAGTGAAGCTGCAAAGCGTTCAGTGGCCACGGGGAGGCGGTTTGGTTGCCTCTACCCCAGGAGCTGAACAAGTGGCTCAGTGTTGCGTGGCCACAGGGCGGCAGCTGCGTTGCAGTTGTCCCCGAGGTAGAACAAGTGTTCAGTCTGCCGTTGTGTTAGTTGCAGAAACTCAGATTGTGAAGTGTAAAGCAAGTGAAGAGAAGGTAATCTAAAGCCACATCTGAATAGTGACATCTGGAATCAGGTTAAACGGCCAGATTCAAACTGCATAGAAGGAAGGTGATATAAGTCTTAATTTAAAAATCTGGGAGTTTTACTGATACTGCTTTTTCTGTGTAATAACAGCACAGGTCATAAGAACATAATAGGATAAAACTTGGCAAATGTTGAGCGGAGTGGAAATGGAAGTGTTGATTATTGCAAGGATTGAAGTAGTAGGAGGACTTGAAATTGTAGAGGATACTTGATAGTAGGACTCAGGCTCAAGAGCTCTATCATAAGGATGTATTAGTGAAATTAACAAGCTGTCAAGGAGTCTGAACTGTCAGCAGGTTCAATAAGGTTCAACAGTTGGCATCTCTCACCAGTAGTGCCAAGCATATCTTGTTGCTTATTTTATGAGCAGCAACGTTTTTCAGTATTAAGCCAGTTACTATTACTAGATTTTGCTCTTCAGCCAGTGTGATCTTTTTGAACTAGTTGCAGATATAGAACCCCTTCTTTTTTAATGGGAATAAAAAACTTTTTTTTTTGTAACTGTAGATGGGCAAAGGTTCCTTCAAATATGCCTGGGTCTTGGACAAGCTGAAGGCTGAACGTGAGCGTGGTATTACTATTGATATTTCCCTGTGGAAATTTGAAACAAGCAAATACTACGTCACCATCATTGATGCTCCTGGACACAGAGATTTCATTAAAAACATGATTACTGGAACTTCTCAGGTATGTAAAGAAAGTAGGATTTGGGGGGGTTCAGGAAGGTTGTTCCTTGGTTGCTTAGGGGGGTTCCTGTAGTACTTTGACATACACGCAAGCATTATAGTGAGGGTTGTTTGTTTTTTTTTCTTTTTGAAGGCTGATTGTGCTGTCCTGATCGTTGCTGCTGGTGTTGGTGAGTTTGAGGCTGGTATTTCCAAGAATGGGCAGACCCGTGAGCATGCCCTTCTGGCCTACACCCTGGGTGTAAAACAGCTGATTGTTGGTGTCAACAAGATGGATTCCACTGAGCCACCCTACAGCCAGAAGAGATATGAAGAGATTGTCAAAGAAGTCAGCACCTACATCAAGAAGATTGGCTACAACCCAGACACTGTTGCTTTTGTGCCAATTTCTGGTTGGAATGGTGACAACATGCTGGAGCCTAGCTCTAACGTAGGTTTGGCATTTATTTCTGTTAAGGCGTGAAACTAGTAAGACTGTTAAGACCAATTATGCAATGATAAAATGCACATGTTTTGTTATGGTTATGTTTGGGAAGTGCAAAGGTCCAAGATAAATCCTAGCACTTAACAAAAATTCTTACTCTGCAGCAGTAAATTGAAATAATGCTAAGAGATACCACTTGAGCTTTTTCAGCCTTGTGCCGTGAAATTTGTCAGTCAGATTAACCTGGGCTTGTTTCCATGACAGATGCCCTGGTTCAAGGGATGGAAGATCACCCGTAAGGATGGCAGTGCCAGTGGAACCACCCTCCTTGAAGCCCTGGACTGCATCCTGCCACCAACTCGTCCGACTGACAAACCTCTGCGTCTGCCTCTGCAGGATGTCTACAAAATCGGCGGTATGTGCTCTCTGGAATGCTGCTCATGTGCCAGCAGCAGCTCATGTATGGGTCAGAAATGCAGGCGTTTGCCCAAGAGCTGCTTTTCCAAGTCAAAAGTGAAAATTCTTGTCTCAAGTGGGTTTTTTTCCCCATAAGGGCATATATTCAATGAATAATGCTGTTGTTGCTTTTGCAGGCATTGGTACTGTACCAGTTGGCCGTGTGGAAACAGGTGTTCTGAAGCCGGGCATGGTGGTTACATTTGCCCCAGTCAATGTAACAACTGAAGTTAAATCTGTTGAGATGCACCATGAAGCCCTGAGCGAAGCTCTGCCTGGTGACAACGTTGGCTTCAATGTTAAGAACGTGTCTGTGAAAGATGTTCGCCGTGGTAATGTCGCTGGTGACAGCAAGAATGACCCTCCCATGGAAGCTGCTGGCTTCACTGCACAGGTATGTTACCCAGCTGTTCAGGGATGTTGGGAATGTAGCTCTCTAATCCAAAATAAGAGTCTTGTTAGCGTAAGCTATAAAGCAACGTAGAGTTGTATTTTGAGTTAATATTCGATTGAAGCAAATCTTACTAAGTCCTTGGCTTTGTAAGAACATGTCAGTGTTCAAAATCACACCCCTTCTGACTTGGTTTTCTTTGTTTCTAGGTCATTATCCTGAACCACCCTGGCCAAATCAGTGCTGGCTATGCCCCTGTGCTGGATTGCCATACTGCTCACATTGCGTGCAAATTTGCTGAGCTTAAGGAGAAGATCGATCGTCGTTCTGGGAAGAAGCTGGAGGATGGCCCCAAATTCCTGAAATCTGGAGATGCTGCCATCGTTGATATGATCCCTGGCAAACCCATGTGTGTTGAGAGCTTCTCTGATTACCCTCCTCTCGGTAAGGCATCTCACATTAGTATGGGTCTCTGGAAAAGACACTTCCCCGTTTCTAGTATTGGGATGCAGTGTGTTTTGTGAAACACTGTTGAAAGCTGTGACTTGAAACTGTGAAGTTGGAGCCAAGACTTCACTGGTACATGGAGAGAAACTCCAGAGAAGGGTTATATCTCTGCCCTGTCTGGTTCCAGAGCAGCGCTGGACCATTTACACCAAACCTGTGTGTTGCCACTGTGCAAATGGGGCTGTGAGATAGGCAGCTAGACAAAAGTCATGAAACGTGTTTTTGCTTTCAGGTCGTTTTGCCGTGCGTGACATGAGGCAGACGGTTGCTGTTGGTGTCATCAAGGCAGTTGACAAGAAGGCTGGAGGAGCTGGCAAGGTCACAAAGTCTGCCCAGAAGGCCCAGAAGGCTAAATGAAAATTCTGTACACCAGCTGCCACCTCAGTCTTAACCAGTGGTGGAAGAACGGTCTCAGAACTGTTTGTCTCAATTGGCCATTTAAGTTTAATAGCAAAAGACTGGTTAATGATTACAATGCATCGTAAAAGCTTCAGAAGGAAAGGAATGTTTGTGGACCATTTGTTTCGTGGCAGTTTAAGTTATTAGTCTTTAAAATCGATAAATTTTTTAAAATGGAAACTGACCAAAAATCTGTCACAGAATTTGAGACCATTAAAACAGAAGTTCAATGCTACGTCTCTGTGTTCTTTGGGTTAATGTTAAGTTTATGGCAAAACCTATATCTAGTCATGGTGGGATAAAAAAGGATTACTGTTTCTTAAATATGTTCAGAAGTTGCAAAGCAAATATTAAATTACTTGTTTCTGAAGAGTAGAACAAAATTCATACACGTTTACTTTTAAACTGATCTAAGCCTTAAAAACTGTTCTGGTGCTTTCTTCAAAAACTTTATAGATTGGATTGCACGAATACCAGGTAACAATTACAGTGTTTTTGTGCATTTTGTGAAGCATTCAGTAAACCAAGAAAAGTCTACCTTGAGAGGGAAGAAGTGAACACATTTAACTTTAAAAAATACTACAAAGAAAGAATCCAATGTTGGGTTTCTAACATTTTGTACACTGATTTTTCTAGTCAAAAGCAGAACCAGATTTTTTTTTTTTCTGGGAAACTGATGTTGTAGCTCTTCAAAAATCAAACACTTTTACATAGATGTTTTCTAATAATTAGTAAGACATTGAATAGCCAAATCTGAAGCTTCTTTGTAGAATTACACTTCGATGCAATCTGAGTGACTCACCATTGTAGCCAGCACCAAATGGCACAGTGGTATGAGGTGCCTGCTATTTTTTTAACAGGGTGAAAATTTGGATCAAACAGTCAGTTAAAGGGGACTTGGGTATCTAGTCCAAACTATTATTAATAATCAGTAGACAAATAACCCCAAGTTAAGTGTTCAGGGTTATGAGAATGCTGGCTGTAATTATTAGGAATTCTGGCGTAGAAGCCTTGCTTCAAATTAGTAAATGAGGGCAAGCAGTTAATGGATAATCAGAACTGACTTGCATAATGGTGCAACTGTTTTACTAACCTTTCACATGGTTTCCCCACAGCATCCCCAGGATAGGTCAAAAAGAATTGGTATTTGTGAGGGACTTGTTCCATGGCACCAGTGTGTTTGTTCTGCCTGTAATGGCTGTATTATCTGTGTTCTGTGTTCCTTTCCTTCTCCAGCTGTGTGCTTGTTCTGCAGGAACTCATACCTGTACTGCTTGAATAGGTCTGAACTGCTGTTACTTATTTTCATGCTCTTTGTCTGGATCTTTTCTCCTTTTCTGCTCACCTTCTGTGTCTTAACTGCAGTGGAACCTTGGAGCATTACACACTTCTTGAAGGTACAGTGGAAGCAAGCGCTAGAAAGCTTCATAGCAGGCTGTGTAATTCAGTAAAGAAATGTCCGCTGCTTAAATTCTGCTTCTGGAGGTTTGTTAGTGTCCCCAAGGCAACAAGAAGTACATAATTTCAAAATGGAGGCAGACCTACTGTTGCCATAATAAAGCTTGAAGTACCTTGCCAAATCTTAGCATGCGTTTCAGTTAAACCGCTAAGTATTTTCCAGGAGGCTTTGGTCAGACTGGTTCAGCAAGAGTTGGATGAAAAGCAAAGCAGCTTTGCCCAGGCTGCCTTCAGCGCAGCACTGCGTTCGCTGGATTTCCTTCGCGTTCCTTTGTTAGGCGCAGGATGTTTGGTTTGGCCAGCCGTGGCCTGGATATGCAACACCCAGTCTGGAGTGCTGCTGTGCACGTTGCAGGGTTGTCTTCAGCTGGGTTTGCATGCTCCATGGTAATTTGGAAATGGGCTCGTAGTAAGCAACTCCCTTCAGTCCCTTAGGGAAAATAAGGTGTGCCCCAGCAGTGCAGTGCGGTGCTATTATTGCAAGAGGCCCTTAGGTCACCTGTGCCTTGATAGAGCTGCTGGGAGGCTGGGTCACGTTAAAATGGCCTGGCTGAAGAGCAGGGCAAGAGTCAGCTGTGTAGTTTGTGGCAGAGGGACTTGTCCTGCTTCCAACAGGAAAAAAAACCCTAAAGAACAGTATTGCATCTAACAACTTCATGTGTGCAGCCATACACTTGGGAATGCTCTGCCTGCAATGCTAGCAATTGCTTTCATGTACGTAAAACCTACATTTTACACATGTGGTTTTCTTTCTTTTTAACTTTTATAGACCAGATTTGCTTTCTATGCACTAATGTAATGCCACCTCAGTTCTTTTATTAATCTGACTACCTGGGGAAATTGTTAGATTTTGTAAACAAAATTTGGGAATAAAACTACTTCGATCAAACTTTTAATAAATGTTCTTAGTTGAGAACTGTATTTGTCTTCTGACTGCTTATTTCTTTAAGCAACTTTTACAGCTGTCCTTAACTCTTTCCTTACTGTCCTACAATGCTGGTGGTGTTCATACAGAAGTATGACAGCATGCTGCTGTGATGATGGAGCCAGCTCTGAAGGCAGAAAACTCTCTGGAGTGTTGTATTTGTGAATGTTTCCTTCCTAGTTGATGAAGGCATTGGTAGTCCAGAGGACTTCAAATACACAGAAATATTCCAGAAATGTTAATGTGGCAAGGTATTGGGGGAAATGGAGCAGTGCAGTCATAGCTGATATCAGTAACTTCTTGCTCAGTGTTGGTTGCCTAGGTGGATAGTTTAGGCTGGAATAAAATGGACTTTGCTCAGACTACTGCCCAGAGGCATTTTAATTATATCTCAGATCAGTTTGTACAAGGCTAATAATCAGAGTAACTTAGTTTACTGAAATAGCAAATAGACTGACTCACATTCTGAATTTAGCTGTCTCAGTGTATTTTGAAAGGTATTGACAAATTTTGAAAAACTATTTTCTGTAAATGCGTATTTTGAATTTTAGGTTTGGTCAAGATCAACCATGTAGAGACAAATTAAACTTTGTACTGTACAGGAATATTCTTTTCCTCATTGGTGCTAAATGATTATCTGTTCAAAAACGATGTAAGTTCAGTCTGAATACATCCCCCCACCTGGTTTTAATTTCTATTAGTTCTAGGTCTATGTAGTGCCCCGAGGGAGGCTGGGGGATGGAGGATGCAGTGGGAGGGCTGATAAGCTGCCTCCCCAACAGCACCCTGAGGGACACTGAGCACTTTCTGGGGTCCTGCTCAAAGCATCTGCTTCACCAAGAGCTCTTTTGCTACAAGAACTCACATGCATTTCACTGCAAGTTGTAAATTCCTGACAGTATTAACACCTTCGAATTTATTAGTTTCAATAACTCAAATTTTTCATGTCATCTGACTGCACCAAACAGTACTTGCTGTCTAGGAATTTAGTTTTCTGAAACTGCAGATCTTAAATAATAGCCAAACCATAAGCTAAACAGAGGCGTAAACTGTGACAATGGATGATAATACTGGGCAAAATTACCCTTCTCTTGCAATGCTGCTCCTGCTTACCAAGGAGAGGCCTGAAACCACTTCACTTCAGGAGAAAGAAGAGGGCACATGGGGTGCAAAAGAGCTGAAGAAAAGTCTTCTAGATACCAAAACTGTATTGGCTTCCAAGGTACAGAAGCTGTGGGTTTTTAGCCTTTTCCAGGTCCTCTTTAGTCCCTTCAGATTATTTCTGCATCATAAGTCAATTACATAGTTGTCTGCTTTTTTAAAAATCAGGTTATTTTCCCTGGCTACCTGCCAGTAATTCCTTAATCCTTTAATGTTTCAAATATTTACACAACATAATTCAAATCTGCCAGCTTCTCTGTACTGGTACAGTGGCATCTGAACCCGTATTTTCCTTGGAAGATGCTGAGTGAGGTACTGAGGATACCCTGATGAAGATCTCTGGCCTCTGGGTGGGGCAGCAGTGGGGTGCACACGGGCTGTCAGCCAAGGAGCTGCAATTTGTGCAGGTTTTGCTTATTTCTTCCTTGACAAAAGTAAAACAAGTTGGAAAGCACCTAAGCTTTCTTTGGTGAATAATCCCCATGGGCCAAGTGCGTGATTTTAAGGATGCAGTAGCAACAGGTCTGCCCTGTGTGTGCTGAGGTACTTGTTAAGTCTCCTGGCTCTTCTCAGCAAAGCAATCCAGAGCCCTGGATCTGCCTGCAAGGGCATCTGCTAGCTCAGACCCAGCACAAACACTAGTCTGTGGGTTAATATGCTGATTTTTTTGCATTCCATGGAAATTAGCAGAGCCAGCTCACCCCTAACTCAGGGCTCTGCCTGCCCTGCCAGCAGCAGTCACAGTCACATTTTCCCTTTCAGCCCAGTAAAATCTGGATTATTTAATACAAAGGGAAGAGCCACAGTGTTTCCCCACCCAGGTGCCTATTCTGCACAGATCAGCACAGCTGGCAAAGCTGTTGATTCTAAACCTGCACAGAGATGGAAAGGCAACACAAATGTCCCCTCCTGGAAGGGGTTGATTGCAGGTAGGGCTGAAATTTTAAAGGAAGTTTCAGGTTCCTCTTATCTGCAACCACCTGGGCACATCTTAAGCAAAATGCCCATTTTCTTGCTATATATATATATATATTGTATATAACATATGTCTACATCTACATAATTTAATAAAGTACCTAATTATCTTTTTATAGTTGCCATTGCCAGACTCCTTAAAATCTGCAGTTCCTATTTTGAAGCTGGATTCTAAGCTAATTCCTTAGTAAGCAAAATTAAATGCCCACAAATGAATTAATAGTTAGTTCTTGATAATAAGATATTATTTATATATATTATTTCTTTTGTATTATTTGTTATATATAGTTCTTATTAATAAATATTTAAATAATATTTTATAAAAATTTAGTTTATAAGCTAGGCTGCAGTTCTACTGATAGGACATGAGTATTTTGGAGAAAGAGAAGTAGGATTCTTGGTGTTGAGTTGTCTCTATGTTTAACAAATCCTTTAATAGCCTTTTCCAGAGGAAAAAAAAGGAAGGAATAGATGAATGTGTCATTATAAGTTTGTTTGACTGACATTACTAGTAACAGTAACTAATATCACCTAGCCTGCTGCTGAAGCACTTTTATGGATTACAGTACCCTAATTCTTTGGAAGGAGGGGTATATATATGTGGCCTGGGAGTGGGAGAAGGAAAACCACCCTGAACGGGGGGCTCTGCTCTGCTGCAGTCACTTCCTTGTGAGGGAAATTCCTGCGACTCGTTCCTGGGCACGCGTTCCCCAGACTGCTACACACGTGCTCAGCCAAGGAGAACCGAGGTCAGTGCCTGTGATGTGACCACTCTGCTCCTGAACAGCCGCTTCCAGCTCTTGCCCGACACCCAGCACTGTCCACCAGCCAGCACCATGGGGCAATATCACCAAGCCAAGCCTGTCACCTGCCCCCTGGCCAAAGTCTCCCGAGATGCAGCCGGACAAGGACAAAACCTCTCTGAAGTGCCAGCTCAGCACTGCCAGCAGCCATTCCACTTGTGACTCCAAAAATCCTGTACCCGTGTGACAGAGGCCACCACCTGGTCATGCACGGCAAGTTTCAAGCTCAACCACAGTAGGCTGGGAGGGAAGAAACTGGTCACGAGGCTGTTGTCACCTCCCCTCTCTTCTTGCTGCCCTGTAAGGCAGAGTGAGCTCATTTCCCGTCTGGGTCCGTGCCTGCTCTCCAGTTAACCACATCCAGCACTTGGAACAAGAGCGCCGTGTGCTTAGCAGTCCCCAGCGGTGCCCGAAAATGTCCCTCCTGGGCTTGTGCCGGGAGCTGCGGCTGATGCCAGACAGGAACACCTTCCCCCTTCACCCTCTCCACCTGCATCTCTGCCGCAGCCCGGCTTTTGGTGAGCCGTGCCCCTCCCGGGAGCCCTTTGCAGCGCACCCGAGTGGCTCTGCTGACCCACTCCTGCAGCAGCGGGGAGGCACCCGCTCTGCAGGGGCACAGATAGGGAAGCTGAGGCTCTGGATGTGCCTGCTCAGAGCTGAGCACCCCAAGGAGACATCACAGGCCATCAAAACATCCAGTCTTAGGTCTGCAAAGAGGTGAAGAAGGCACAGCCTCCAGCTTTCAGGATAGGAGGTTTGCCAGTGCTGCATTCCTTGGCACAGAGGTCGAGGCCCAGGTACCAGGCATGGCCAGCACACAATGGTGAGCATGGAGTCAGAGATCCTCTGGTGGGGATCCACATCACTCTCCTCCCTTAGAGCTACACTTGAAGGGTTAAACCTGCACAGCAGATTAGGAAGGAGACAAAAGCACAGTTTGTTTCCCCAAAGCATGACTGTCAGTAAAATAAGAGGTCAAGAATCAATCCTTTTTTCTCCGTCCTTTATGCAATAGGAATTGCAGAGCCAGTCTCCCATCTCCCATCTAAATGCCTGGACACCAGTGATTTTAATCAAAGGAGGGGAAAGACACCTTTTATTTCTCAGTAGTGCCGTGAAATCAAGGCAAAAGATGAAGCAACCCCCTGGAAGGACTCTGAGCAGCATTGGCCACGGTTTGATGGGAAGAACTGAGAGCACCTCCTCGGGGGAAACAGCATCTCCAAGGGGACAGTAGATTCCTCCCTGCATGCACTAAATGACATCCTGAGATACCTGTCACTGCATGAGGAACACAACCTGGGAAGTGTGGTCATCAAAGCTGGTAACCACTGAGCATGTAAAACCACTGCATGTGAAGAGTGTTACTTAACAAAGTTCAAGGCCAATGCACAACTAGGAGGCACATTGTGCTTGCCAAGGGCCAGCCAAGTGGGGGACTAAGACAATCAGCCCGTGCTGCACCACTGCAAACATCCCAGCAGCACTGAGACCATCAAAAGGTTGCAGCTTTTAGTGTCTCCTAGCATAACATGTCTTTCCATTTTCCTCTTGTTTTCATCTCCCAGGCAGAAACAAAGACAAGATGAAGAAACTGCTCAGTTCAAGTACCATATGAAATAAAAACTAGAGTAGGGAACAAAAATAAGGTGTCTTAAAAATCTGGGATAAGAAAGATAGAGTGGTAGATATCTGAGGATAAAGTACTGATCGCCAGGCCTGTATTCTGCAGGAGAAAAAGAGAGACATACACACTGGAGCAGGGAACACAAGGACAGTTGGTATGTGCAACAAGTTAGGTCAACCTCAGCACACATCCTCCCTCCCTGCTAGCCTATTGACAGCAAGGATTACAGGACAACAAAGTGCCATTCATTACTGCACAGACAAGGAGAATAAAGCATGTAAAGAGCAGACTCCTCCAGTTGCCCTTCCCATCCTGTCGGTCTTAGCGAGGCCACAAGACCTGGGAAGGTCTAAGCTCACTTTGTCTTCACGTAAAAACCGAACCTTGGGCCTTGTAAAAAATGCCCAGTGGTTAGAAACCAGATGGCACAAGGTGTCCCCCCTATCAGCCCATGCTACTTGAGCAGATTATTTAGCCTTTCTGTGCTTGGTTTTCTTACCAAAATGAATAGAACTACTTGCAGCAATTTATTTTCATGTTAAAAGTCTTCTCAAACAAGAACTGTTCAACAAGCATAAAATATTGTAGCAAACTCTGTATACATGAAACCAATACCTGAGGGACAGCCAGTCCTCAAACTTGTGCACAAGCCAGGTTTTCCTTTTCAGCAAATACAGACATCATTAACCTACATATGTGAACAGAGGACACCTTGTCTTAACAAGGGAACTCACCAGTGGCCAAAGACCCACTTCACACTGAAACAGAAAGTGCAGCTGTTACAAAAGATCTGGGAAGCAATGCACTTACAACTTCAATTCCCCCTGAATGTAACTCCTTCCTCCTCCTTAGACCACAGCTGCGCATAATGAAATTGTTAAACATGAGAAAACTCCCCTCCTTCTGCTCTTCCTTTGACACTGGTGCAGCCCAGCTCAGTGGAATGCTGCATGTGTGAGACCAGAAGCACAGAAGAATTTAGCACACAAAGCTGAGTAGCAAGGTGCAAGGTACTTGCCTTTAAAGACACACATTATTGAAAGCTAAATACTCCTGTCAAATGACTGCTGACAAGAACGAGGAAATGCAGTTTTGAAACTGCATAATTGGATTAAAAGTGAAGATCAAGGGTTTCTTTGGATTCACATAGCTGGAATTCCATGAGCACCATACCTGGAGCCTGAGTTACACCACAGAAAGCATAACTGCCTTTCTTATGCTGAACTTAAGTCTTGCAAGAAGCAATCTTTGAGCCAACAAGGATGGAAGGAAAACAGGCCACAGATACAAAGGAGCAGATAGATGTTCACCTTTCTGAGCCATTCTGACATGAACTGACCTACAGATCACTCTTCCACGCAAGGCAGTGGATGGTGACAGGGAAGTGCTTTCAGGCAGGTGGGGTAATGCCCCAAACAAACTGCAAACTCTGCTCATCCTCCTGCTGCATGACAGAGCCTCTGTCAACAAAAGGGATTTACTCTGACTCCTTTCTCTGGACAGGAGAGCAAGCCTCACCCAGAGCAAATATGCCAGAGAAATTTCCAGAATCATATTTTCAAAATTACAGCTATATATATTTGGGTCATGGTTGAACGCAATGACCTTACAGGTCTTTCCCAACCTTTAAGATTCTCTGATTTTACTGTATCAAAATGTGTTCTGAAGCCAGAGGACATTTGGAAATGAGACCAGCACCAGAAACTGCTGCCTGAGTCAAGCAAGGATTTGGTAGATGCACAGGAACAGCTTGAATTCCACGTGTCTCGCTGGTAAGTAATCAACTGCTCAGCTGATCTAATTGGCTTGGATCTCACTCAAATCCAAGTTATATTCCTGTCAGTTGCAGGACCTGTGCTGATGAGAATCCCACTCCCCCAGCCCATGGCATATCAGACAGAGCTTCACAGTGCCCAGGCAGTCCATGGGGCAGGTTCCCATGTCTCCCACCCTCCTACAAGCACCCAGCCTTGTCCAGCTGCCTCCCCCAGCTCTGTAGTGAATCTCAGCCTACCTTACGTGTGGGAACTGTGATCCAGTGAACTGGCATGGCCCTGCTGAAAGCTAAGTGATAACCAAGTTCTTCAGCAAGTTTCAAGATAAGCTTTATTTATTTTAAAGGAGAAGAACATCTGCAGGATATGTTTACATTCAGTCTCCTACATAAATTTAAATATTTGTGTGGCACACACTTCCATAACCAAGTGTCCCCTACTGGCTGACACCACACTGAGACACCACCCTGTGCATAGTCACTGCACAGCTATGAACACAAGTTCTGAACTCAATGGAACACACTTTTCAGCTCCAATTCTCTTGTGCTGCATGGGCTTTGCATGGTAACATTTCTTACTCATTTCAGAAGAACTAAGCACTGTCCTTTACAAGATGCGGATTTTGACTATCTGAAGTCTTCCAAATGAGTGGAATTTCAAAAGAAGTTCTCCTGTCTCTCCATTTGCATCAGCAAAATCACAGGCTGTATTTAGGTTTCTGACCATTTACTCTGTGCATTCATCATCTTGTTCTATGCAATGATGCTGCCACAGAACCCAACTTCAACTACTTTGGATCCAGCCAGCACGGGTGTTATCTGGGAGGAGGCTCAGGAGTACAGGGGATCTTGCCACCAAGTCTGGCAGGATCAGTACATTCTCTACAAAGGTGTTTTAACAAACTTTGTTTCCTCTTCAGAAAACTCTGCTGAAATCTGTCTTTGTGAAGTTGCTTTGCCTGAGCACATTTTCCCTGGGAAGCACTCCCCAGACCGAGGCACAGCTTTTAGCTTCTCTGTCTTCTGGTGATTGGTTCTCACAAATCTTAGCAGGTTAACAATGGCAGCTGGTGTGATTCCAGGGATACGGCTGACTGCACCAATCTGCACATGGAGACAGGAACAAGTTAACTACACACTGCATGGAGCTAGTGAGAAATGAGAGCAAAACCTGTGGGTGTTCCTTCCCCTGATTCTTTCACCCCCCTGCCCCTTGAGAAGACAGAAGGGATTTCACTGCTGCTCAGCGCTGCTGTGGCTGAATTTCTCACCGTCTGGGGCCGGTTTGCATCCAGCTTCTCCCGCACCTCTGCGGAGAGCGAGGCATCAATGGCAAAGTAATCCAGGTCATGTGGCAGCTGCAGCGCCTCATCACGACGCACCTCTTCCATCTCCTGCTGCTGATTGACTACACACCACTCGTAAGCAGCTGTGGTGATCAGGGGAACAAGAAAGGCAGATATTGATGAAGCCTCATGTGAAAATCACTTGCAAGAAGCACAATGAAAAATTCCACTGAGGTGGTCAAAAGTTCCTAAGGAAATTTCCAGCCTCATAGATTACAGAGCCTAATTCACAGCACTGCTTTGGAAGAAGTCATACTCTTTGATTTGTAACAGAAATTTAGATACATGGGTTGTTTTTATCTTCTCACAAGAATGAAGGATGGCCTATTTGATGGGGCAGTAAGGAGGAAAAAACCCTGAAGAGTGATCTTCCCCACAGAGTGAAACACCCGTGCATAAAAAGGGCTGTGGCTTATGGTAAAAAGTTCACACTGATCAGAGTGTTTCATTTCTCTAAGCAGCAACATGAAGCACACTAGAACTGCTGTACCCTTACTGAAAAAACATATACAGATCACCACGAGAGAGCCTAATTCTTGTACTCTACCTTCTATTTTCAATCTCTCTGCCAGCTCTCGCCATTGAGCAAGCTTGCCCAGGGGCTCTGGGATAGCCTTTGCCAGAATCTCCATGTTGGCATCTTGATACTGAAGGACTTCAAAGGCACTGTGGAGAACAAGATTAAACACTTGTAAAAAGGAGTCACACTTGTAAGGCAAATTTACGGTTGTTCCAAGCTCAAATGTACAAAGTTCTTAGCTTAAGCCAGAACAACTGCAGAGACATGCTCAATTCCCTGCTATCTCCTCTCAGGACACAGAAGAGCTGCCAAACTCTTGAAGAGAGACTCCTCATATAAATTTACAGCAAGACAGAAGGGACAAGGCAAGGATACTAAGGGAAACCTTTCACACAGACTTTGTCAGCCAGGAGGTCTTAGTCACTGATTTAAAACAACAGGAAAGATGAGATAAAGTGTGAGGAAGGGAAGTAAGGGCTTTTGTGCACAAGAACAGCTACCACCTGACACCAGCCTGAAATCAAGTGCTGTTTTTACCAAGCTTTTAGCGAAGCCGCAACCCACTGCAAAACCATCTCCAGCAGGTGACTGTGTAAGGACAGCAAGCACTGTCTGGGCCAGTGGAGCACTCCTTTGCTTTGAGAGCGCATGTCACATGGAACAGTAAAAACATCAATGCCATACTTATTCTATAGGCAAACATCAGATGTGTATCCTCTGAAGGTGGTGAAGTTGGAATCTTGGAGTACCGACAGCTTCAGGAAGGATGGATAAATGCTGTGAAACTACTAGCCAGATGTGCTAAAGCTAGGTCAAACCAGAAAGCTCCAGGTGTAACACTTACCTGACAGGTGACCTGCGATTGCTACTTATGGGAACTCCTGGTAGTAACTGGGACCATTTGGATATGCTGAACTGAAGTGATTTTAGTGTTGCGATTCCATCCTCTAATGCAGCTCTCATCTTTACTGCTTGTTCATATCGCCGCTGCGATACGCACCCAGCTTCTTCAAACCCTGCAGAGACAGAGTCCATGAGACAAAGGCCTACAGCCAGGCAGGGCTGGCCAGTGCAAGAGCTACCACAGCAGAACACCTCTGTGAGTGAGCCTGGCGTCCGCGTTGTCCGGCCTCAGGGCCATGCGGAACTCCACGCGGCTGGTGAACATCCGGTAGGGCTCACTGGTGCCCAGCGTGGTGAGGTCATCAATCAGCACTCCCACGTAGCCCTCGGTGCGACTGACGGTGAACGGGGGCTTGCCCTGAACCCGCAGGCAAGCATTGATCCCAGCAATCACACCCTGCACAGGCAAAACAAACCAAACATCCATCGCTCTCGTCTTAGCAAAAACATCAGCACATCTGCCCCAAAGGCTCACACGTCAAACAGCACCCAGGAAAATACAACAGTCCGTGCCAGTAATCCAGGCTGTTTCCTTCTTGTGACATTATGAGTGTCTGAAGGGCTTCTTGGCCCCTGCTGATGTGTCTGGAGACAGTTCCCACGTTTTCAGTTTTACCCACTGCACAGTCTCCATGCCAAAACACTTGACAGGACTTTCAATTACTATTGTTACTGCAACTTTAGTGACAGTAACTGCAGATACTTGTACAGATACAAGTAAAAATATCTTAGACAACTCTGCAATCAGGGTGAGCAACAAAAGTAACAACATCTCATGAACACAAAACTGGCCTAGGAAGACTATCACAAAGGCCAAGGTAATATCCCTTTCTGAGTGCTGAATATACAATAGTCAGATTTGCTCACCTGAGCTGCAGCTTCTTCATAGCCTGTCGTGCCATTTATCTGGCCTGCAAAGAAGAGGCGCTGAACAAGACGCGACTCGAGAGAAGCAGTCAGTTGTCGGGGGTCTAAAAAGTCATACTGCACCCCATAGCCTGTGACACACAACAAGACAGATGTTACAGGAAGGACTGTCAAGGCAATCAGTGGAGCAGAACGGCTTATCAATTCTATTTATGATTTCTGAACAAGTAAACTAAAAATCACTGCATCTAGGAATTAGTTTTGCTTCATATTTCCTTTGTTTTGCTACGCTTTAAGCAAAATCTGCTTTTCATTAACTAGTAAATAAATATGACCAGTAGATTCAAAATAATTCAGCCCTCTCACCTGGCTGTAACATCTTGGCTTTTTCCAAGCCTGGGACGGATTTGATCACCTGCTCCTGGAGCTCAGGTGGCAGCGTCATGGACATGCCTTGGGGGTAAATGATGTTGGAATCCAAGCCTTCGGGCTCCAGCCACACCTGATGTTCTCGGTCTGGGAAGCGCAGAACCTTTGATTCCAGAGAGGGACAGTACCTGTAACAGTAAACGGCCATGAGCAGCACCTGACATGGAGAAAGAGTTATTTTCCAGAAGCGAAGCAGGAAAGACCCACAGCTCCAAACAGACTTCCAGCTTGTCCTCTTGACAGCCTTGCATGATGCCACACACTCACCGTGGGCCCCTGGTTGTCTCCCTGACGTGGTTGTTCAGGTGGAGGTTATCACGGATAATTTGCTGGGCCTTGAGGTTAGTGCGAGTCAGGTAACAGGACAGCTGATCTTCGGGCTGGAAGAGGCCAAAGCTCAGCCTAAGTTAATCTGGTCACGACACTCTATCCTTACTAAATAACTCTGATATCTCCAAGACCTTTCCTGTGATGGCTGGCTCTTACTTCTGGGAGGGGTCAGCAGGGCTGTCATACCCACTGTACAGACTGAACATGAGCAATCCAAGAGCCTGAGCAACATGCCCAAAACCAGACCGAGAACAGGATGGAATCTGGGGGTTTGGAATTCAAGTTCTACCCTATATGCCATATTCCTAATAACAGGATGGATATTCCCATTAAATTAACATGAATCAGCATTCAAACTGATCACGGGGGAAAAAAGCTCCGGAGTTAGAAGAATTAAGCGCTGACCCTACAGCTAACAGCCAATTAATGGGTTTGGTGAAGAAAAAAAAATTCTCTTGAAGAGGAAAAAACCTCAGAACTCTGCAATTAACATGAAAAATACAAAGTTTGGAAAAAACCTCACCATGTAAAGTATTCCACTGATTTTTCTGAAAAAGAGTCAATAGACACACATTCAAAATTGTGAACATGTAGCACCATAACTCTTTAAAACTGCCACTGAGTTATATATTAGTTGACCAAAAGTCTTTGTGATTTTACGTGGTTTTCATTTAGATCTCTCTTGGCTGACTGTCAGTACAAAACCCTGAGAAATCATCTCACTGGACTTGCAGAAAGGAACTCCATGCACCCATAACCCTTAGAGAACTTAATCAACTAATAAAGAATTGGTTAACGGGTGTCATATAACTTGAGATGAATTAGATGCCATAGAGCAAGAAAGCTATCTTGAAAAAAGTTAAGGAGTCAAAAGCCTATATACCCCAGAAAACTTGATGAATACATTGCAGGTGCAGTAAGGGAGACACTTCATACGCCTGTACACCCCAGAAAACTTCATCAATAGTAACTGTCTAACCGGGACAGCAAATTTACTAAAGTCCTGTTTAAAAAGCCATGTAACCACCACATGAAGAATAATACTAGCACCAGTATCACATTTCACAAAACTCTGACTCTAATCACCTTACTCTGAAGTAAAGAAAGTTCAGTTCTTAAGTTGAGAAGTGAGAGTAAAAAGGTATTTGCTTTCAAAAGAACACATTGAAAGTCCTCAAAAACCTAACACCTCCAGTACAAATACATCCCAGCTGCCTTTCCCAGCCAGCAACTCCCTGGCTGATAATGAGCACGACATTCCCAGAACCACTTCCCACCCGGCTCTATGTGCATTTGATGGGTGGGATTTGCTATCCCACCTTGATCCACACAGCCTCGCTGAGGAAGCTGAATGGCACTGGAGGGTTGTCAGCTGCACGTTCCTCCAGACCACTGAAGTCAATCGTATCCTTGGCAAGTCGGGGTGGTGTCCCAGTCTTCAGCCTGCCCACAGCAAATCCCAGCTTCTCCAGAGTGTGAGCCAGCCCGATGGCTGGCTGGTCCCCCAGCCGCCCCGCCGGATGCATCTCCAGGCCGATGTGGATCATCCCCCTCAGAAACGTGCCGGTGGTCAGGATAACACTCCCAGCATGTACTGTGCTCCCATCTCCTGGAACAGCAGGTTTTCAGAGATATTCACATTTTAGTATCAACATTTTAGTTGATACATTTTAGTATCAATTCTGCTGCTTCTGTCTAAAACTAGACTACCAGTGTTCACTGGGGGTTTATCTGTCTTCTATTATAAAATAATACCAGCTTTTCCATAATAAAAGCACCAATAGTAATAACTACAATAAGCAGCATGTAGTTGTTTCTGTATATTTATTATTCCTAAACAAGTTACCCCTAACAAAGAAAACCACTCCTCGGAAAAATCCATACCCAGGCCTTTACTTCAGAAAGCTTGTTTATTGTAACAGCAAGAGGTAATAAAGTACAAGCCTGTAATTAAGAGGACCCCGTGGTCCTGTGACACTGAGGGCAGCATACACCATTTACCAAATAAAATCTCAAAACACAGCATGGAATTCAGTATCACTAGCCTGAAGAAAATTAACTTAGTTAACGTCCCAGTATACTACCAATCCGGGTATTTTTGACATTGTATTACTTTGTATTACACATAGTAACCTGGTTTAGTTCACACTTTGCCTAAACCAGTGCTATTGGCTAATTCATCTTTCTCACTAATGAATTAGAATTGTATAATTCATCTTTCTCATCGGTGAATCAGCAATATGTACCCCAAAGGCTGTAGGCACTCTTAGTACGGAGTAGCTGAAGGCACTTAATGAGTTACTAGCACATACCCAGAACAACTCCTGCGACTTGGCATTTCCCAGGACGGCCTGGCTCTGCCTCTGTCAAGAGAAGATCCTCCACGGATGCCTCATGAACTGTCAACAGTGGTGTGTTAAGGATTTCTTTCTGTCATGAAAGGAGTTACTGCAAAAATCTAGGAAGCTGTGAGACATATGGGCAATCCCAAACCCTGTTGATTTCTGAAACATCTATTATCCACTTCCATTCTTACCAGGTCATTTGGCAGACACAGTTATGGTACTATCCTGATTTATCAGGTAGAAGTTTTCACTCACATAAAGTTTTAACTCAAATAAACTAATTGGTCATGGAGCCTAACCTGTATCTAAGACACTGGAGAAATTTTTAAACTGTGCTGAGCTCCTACAACTTACACTGCATCAAAGTACCAAACAGAAAGGTACCTAGGTTTGGTCGGTGTGAAAAATGCATATTTTATGACTGGCTTTTCGCAAATGTTACAATGAATATTATATGTGTAATGTTGGAAAGTTATGCTGTATTAATTCTCTTAAGTAGTGTGTTAAATGTATTTTTAACTTATAATACAATGTTAAAATAGAAACTATGCTATGTAAGATACTTCTTAACTAGCTCAAGAAAGAGATGAGATAATCAAGAGATTCTTCGCACAGAGATGGCAGTGAGGGGCCCATAAAGAGTTACAGTCTCCTTATCAGAAAAGACAAACATTTTTTCCACCTTCTCTCCGTCTTTATGGAACTACCAGGATTAAGGAGAAGAAGTTGACAAAAACCAGAAAAGCTCTTAATTTGCAAGGAATTTATGCATCATGTATAGATGTATGAATATGCAACAGGCTATTGCTTTTAAGGTGATTCCTTTGTTCACAAGGCATGCTTGTCGTGGCTTAAGTGCCCGAGAGCATCCGGACACCCGTAATTCTTTGCTTTTTATTGTCTTGTAATTGTCCTAACTCTAAACTTTTATTAATCTAATTGTATTACTATTTTTATAACCATTTTATTATTATTAAACTTTAAAAATTTTAAAAACCAAGTGATTGGCGTTTTTCACAATCGGTAAATAACGAAAACCAAAACATAGCCCCTTCCTTCGTAATCCTCAATCCCGACTGCCAGCACCCAGGAGTCCGCCCGGCGCGCCCCGCTCACCTGCATGTTCTCCTTGTAGAGGCCGCGGTCGATCTGCGCGCGGAGGCCCCACACGGCCGGGCCCTTGCAGCGGTTCAGCACCTTGTAGTGAACGCCGGAGCGATCGCACAGGCGGCCGCACAGCCCGTCCAGGGCGTCCACCTCCCGCATGAGGTGCCCCTTCCCGATGCCGCCGAAGGACGGGTTGCAGGACATTTCCCCTGGGTAATGACACAGCGATACCCTCAGCATCGCCCAAAGTCTCCCCGGCTCAGCGCCGCTCCCCACGCGGAGACCCGAGGCGCCCGCGGCAGCTTCCCCCGCCCGGCCCGGGCACCCGCGGCGGTACCGATGGTGCCGATCCTGTGCGTGAGCAGCAGCGTGCAGGCCCCGCCGCGAGCGGCCGCCGCCGCCGCCTCCGTGCCCGCATGGCCCCCGCCGATCACCACCACCTCGTAGCGCGGCGCTGCCGCCGCCCCGACCTCGCTGCCCGCCCGGCGGTGCCCGGGGCGAGGCGCCGGGGGCAGCGGCAGGCGGCGGCAGCCGCTCCGCAGGAACATGGCGGCTGGGCCGGCCCTCCCGGCGGCGGCAGCTGGGGGCGGGAGTGTCGCCGCGGCTCCTCCGCCTCGGAGCGAGAGGCGGGGCCGGCGGGAGTGGCGAGAGGCGTCTCCGGCGGCCGCCCGCGCTGGCAGCCCTTGCGGCTGGAAAAGCCCGGCAGTGCCGGTGCTCATGTGGCCTCGCCCCGCGGGCGGGCGGGGCTGCCGAGGAGCGGGAAAACGCTCCCCGCGGATTGGAGGGCGGCCGCAGCTCGGTTGTTGCTACCAGAGCTTTCCTGTGCCCGGGCTGAAGTTGGCAGCAGCGGGCAACGCCTCGCCCCCGCCCCGCTCGCCCGGGTTTCGTTTCCTAGGGGAGGCGCGCTGCCTGGAAGAGGAACTCGCCCGAAGCCAGAGGCGGGAACTCCGTTGCCCGTGAGGCCGCGCTCGCTGTCTTGTGAGTGCAGAGAGGGAGCGGCGCCCATGGACACCGCGGGTGGCAGAGGGGCGCGGGCCAGGCGGGGGACACGTACCACTGCTCCGCGGGGCCGGGGCACGGAGAAGGGCGCAGCCCGAAGCCCCTCACGGGGCCGCGTCGCGGATGAAGGCTCGAGCGCCGTCGCGACCCTCCGGGCACCGCGGACGGACGGAGCCCCCGCTCGGGGCGGCCGCCCGGCGCGGCGAGCCTCCGCCGCCCCGGAGCTGCCAGCGGGCAGCGTAGAGGCGCTCTCCGCCCCGCGGAGCAGGGCGCCGACCGCCAGAGCCCCCGCGGCCCCGCAGAGCGTCGCGGCGGTGCCCGACGGGGTCCCTGCCTCCAGCCGTCGCCCCCCGCCGGCGTCGGACGCCTTGCGGCTCCGGGAGGTGCTGTCGAGGCTCAGCCTGCCCCGCGAAGACGTGTCCAAGGCTTCGACGCTGGTGAACAGGGCGGTCTCGCACCTGGTCCAGGCCATCCGCGGCAAGGACAGCTTCTTCAGCTCTATCGAGCCGCTTAACGCCGGCAGCTACTACGAGCATGTCAAGGTGGGTGCCGGGGCGGCGGCGGCAGGTGGCGGGCGGGAACACGGGCCGGCCGCGCGAGAGGTGCTCTGAGCTGGCCTTTCCCGCCGAGCTATGGCTCTGTGCATGTAACCACATCTCTAAGGATGGCTCTGTGAAGTAACCACAAATCAGTAACCTGCTGAATGGTGTTACGTGCATTGAGTCAGAGACGCTACGTGAACGGGATGCGTTCAGGCTGCAGCAAGCCCTGCCCTTGCACAACACGCAGGTGAGCCCCGGTCTAACAACAGTCAGGTAGAGCAGTGCAGGTTTTAGTGCATATTTTTTTTCAAAAAGCTGGAATTACGGATATAAATTGAAAGAAGAAAAAATTAGATATTAGAAAGAATTTTTTTATTGTGAGGGTGGTGGGACAGTGGTACAGAGTGCCCGAGGAGATTGTGGATGCTCCAAACGTGGGAGCGTTCAAGGCCAGGCTGGACAAGGCCTTGAGCAACCTGGTCTAGTGGATGGTACCCCTGCCCAGGGGAGGGTGGGTCAGGACTATATCTTTAAGGTCCATTCCAACCCCTTCACCTTCTGTGATTAACCAGTACATTTTTTCCTGATTCCAGCAGACTGAAACTAAGTCAAACATGGGGACACATTTTTTTCCCATCTAAAACCAGCTCCAGACGTAGCAATGCAGTTTTTTTTTCCTCACAGTTGATTCCTATGTTCAAAAGGATGACTGAGCACATTTATGCATTAATTATTCAGTACAGGTCAAGAATCTTAAAACTATCTTACAAAATTACTAAATTGGAGAGCTGGGAAGCGAGCTGCAAATTGCTATTTTCCACCCCAATGTACAGTAATGTTGCAATACCACAGAAATAAGCTCATATTTCACATCAGACATGATTAGTACACCAAGGTAGATAAAACCACAAGTGGTATAAAAATCTCATTGAATAAAACTTAAGTTGCACATTGACTGTTGAATTCTTATATTTGCAGATATCTGAACCAAATGAGTTTGACATCATGCTTGTAATGCCTGTTACAAGGATTCAGCTGGATGAGTCTGATGACACTGGTGCCTACTATTATGTATCATTCAAAAGAAGTCCCAAAGAAAAGGATTGGTTGAAGTTTTTAGAGGAAGATGGAAAATTATCAGCCATTAAAATGCTTCAAGCACTAAGAGAAATTATTAAACAGGAAGTAAAGAACATTAAAGGTTAGTACTGAGAGGATAAACTTCATCAGGAAGTGGTAAAAACCCAGTTACAGTGTGCATGTGTGTTGCCCCAGTTTTCCTGCCAGTCCTCTGTCCTTGTGCCAACAGAGCTGTAACCCCTCCTGTCCCCAGTATCTCAAGCTGGCTCTTGTGTTAAGAATCACAAATACACATAGGTAACTTGTTACATTATTAACTCCACAATGCACATTTTCTGTATGAAAATAATAAACATTAAGGGTTCTATTGCATGCTTGCTATTTCCTACATGACATATACATCTTGCATCTAGGTGGAGTATATAAAGAGCCATTTGCTGAAGTGGTAGCAAAACAAAGAGCTTTCTTTTATACAGTACCTAATATTTTTATTGATCAGTACAGAAACTGCATCCTAGTTATTTTTATAATTATTTTAAATATATAATATATATATTTTATATAATTATATTAAAGTAACCCCAGTTAGGGTTATTTTTTCCCAAAACCTTCAGAAACATTGTGGCCAGATCTCTTCACTGTGTGTTTCCAACAGGGAAGCAGTTAAATGAAAAACATTATTATATTTTTAATTCTTAGACAGTAAATCAAGCAAACACAGTAGTGTTCCCTATTTCATAGAACTCTTCAACAGACCTTCTCAATGTTTCAACATCCTCTAGGATAAAGAACCATTGACTGAACCCAGGTATTTCTTTTGATTGCTCATGAGCTCTTTAGTAAAAACTAACATTCTTCAAAAGAAAGTTTTCATCTAATGAATCTATCTAACTAACATGAAATATCACTTTCTTTGTTACTAGATATGGAAGTCACTGTGGCAAGGAAAAAGGCTGGAAGCCCTGCAATAACTCTTCAGATCAAAAATCCTCCATCAGAAATATCACTGGACATCATCTTGACTTTGAAGGCTCAGCAGAACTGGCCCCCCAGCACACAGGGTGGCCTCAAAATTGAACAGTGGCTGGGAACAAAAAAGAGGCAGAACTTCAGATTTAAACCACTTTATTTAGTAGCCAAGCAAAACAAAAGAGAAAAAGTTCTAAGAGGTACCTCAGATATGGACTATAATAAATTATGAAATATCTTCTCTACAACTTGATCACTTACAAGTGCTATAGAAAGGCTATCCAGATCATTGCAGTATTCTGTCTTCCAGACACCTCATCCTGGATATATCCAGCTCAGACAACTGAAATCCCTCTTTAAAGCATCTTTAAAGCTTGTCCTGTACTGAAATGTAAATACAAACCCACTCTGCCAGGCTGTACACTAACCATTACTAAGAGCATTATATTAAATCCACTCCAGCCAGACACGTGGATAAGAGCCTTCCCTTGTCCTAGTACTGTACTTAACAGCAGCTTGCACTGTCTTGTAAGGAAATTAGAAGAAAGTTGCTAAAAATGCAGGGAACTTCCCACTACATGAGACTGCATCCACAAATCAGATACTTCTGCAGGAAGCAAACTATTTTCTATCAAGACACATTATTTCTCACTATAGTCCGGTATGGCTACAACATTTTTTCCTCCAGACCACTGTCACATTGAACCTCCCTTAGTTTGCAGAAACATTCTGACTTGTCAGTGCATTGTGGTAACTGATGATTTCAGCAATAAGATTTCAAGCATTCTGATACCTTTTTAATTAGCATGCCCATGTTATCAAAGCCCAGTACAGAAGTACTGATTTATTTGGCAACTTCTTCCTGTGCAAATGAAATGCAAAGAGTAATTGAGCCAAACAGGCAAGGGAAACAGTGTAATTCATGAAAAGAAGACAAAAGTGATTGCTGGTATTAGAAACAGGGCATTGAGCTAGATTAGCAATTATTTTCAGAAGCATGAGCAGAAGAGCAAAAAGAAATGCTTTAGAAAAGTCATCTTACATGAGACAAACTCACAAACCTTGGTTACTTGCACAAAGAAAACCCAGAAAACACAATAAGAGAACAGAAATTAAAAGGTTGTAGATTTCTTTGAATAATGCAGTTCTCCAAATCATGTTCAGCAAAATCAGGGACTTTCAGAACTAAGCCTAATTTTAAAATAAATCCAAACATCCTCAGGAATTTAAAGCATCCAAACAATTAATTATGTCCTATATTAATTACATTCTAATTGTCTTTGTGAAGCAGCTGGGGAATTAAGGAGGAACTAACTGCACTCATTGAATTATGATTTTTTTTTTTTAGTGGGTGGAAAAAAATTGCGGGTATATAAGTCAATTACAAAATTGGGTTTTTTTTCCTAGCTACAAAAGCTGATGTTTAGTGCTGTGTAACCATTTAACAGTCTTGTGCTTGACTTCAGGGAACACCTGGCGACTCTCCTTCTCGCACATCGAAAAGGACATGATAAAGAACCACGGCAACTCAAGGACATGCTGTGAATCCAATGGACTCAAGTGCTGTAGGTTGGTATTTCACAGGAATATTTTACTTTAAGCCTGTGTGAGCTAATACTGTTTCAGTTTAGCACTTAAGAATTTAATCTAACAGTAATTACTCATAATAGGAAGCAAGAGTAAGCCTTTTAGGCATAATTGTACTACAGCAATACAACACTGCATGTGCTTGCTGAATGTCTGATTTGCATTTACCTAAAGAAAGGTGGAAACAATCAAATTGTTGGTTTACACTCCAGACTTGCCTCAGAATGCAAAATGATGTGACTTATTCAATTATCTTTCCCAAATTCAGTCCTGTTTAGGAAAAAAGCTTTAAAAAGTGACCAACTCCACTTTCTGAGCAAAACTGTACTTGATATGAAGGCAATTTCTAAATTGATGGTGAGAAAACTGCTGAATGAGATCAAGATGAATAAATGATTTTTCACTTCCATGAGAACTGTTTTCCAGATTTCTTCAACAAGGAAGAAAAAAACCCATGAGGTACAAAACCTCCTTAACAAGTAAACTAAGTTGGTTTGCCAATTACATCTTGTACTGAAAGAAAGCCACAGGAGAATTAATGCCTAATTGTGTTTAAGTATCTGATCTACATATTTAGAACTATGGAGAAGGTACCTATTATTTTTTTTTTTTTTTTAACAGGAAGGGTTGTCTTAAGCTGCTGAAGTTTCTTCTAGAGCAACTTAAAATGAAACATCCAAAAGAATTGGAAAAATTCTGTTCCTATCATGTCAAAACTGCTTTTCTCCATTCCTGTGTCACGTGGCCAAATGACACAGACTGGCATTTGGGAAACCTGGATCATGCCTTTCAGCAGTGTCTGGGACTTTTTATGGATTGTCTGCAAAAGTCTCAGCTGACTCACTTCTTTATTCCCCAATACAACTTGCTCAGCCTAGAAGATAAGGCAAGACATCATTTCCTTTCAAGAAAACTAAGCCATGAATTAAACAACGGATTCCCAGTATTTCATGAGAATCATTAAGAACAGTGTTCACAATAGATATCTAATCATGTTGACTTGCATATTTGAAAGAAAAAACTCTGCACCATAAACGACACTTCAGTAGTCTGTACTACAAAACCCAAATCAAAATAAAATCAAGACCACTAAGAGAAAAATGTGTATTTCAGTCACACTGCTTAGCCATAACCCTTAAAATAAATGTTTTAAGTAATATTTACCTTGTCTATCCAAATGTGGATGTGACCTGCAAAGTATCCTCAAGGTATACTAAGAACATATAGAAGAATTTGCAATAGTTCATTCCCCACATGTAATTTCTATGCTTCCAAATACAAAGGCATCAATGACTGCATAAAGGGAAAACTGATAATTTTATTTAAAATTAAGATCCACTGCAGAATATCCAAAATACACTCCTACTTTCAAAGAAAAAAAAAAAAAAAGTCACTGGAGTTACTTTGACATTAGCCAGAACTTCTCCAGATTACCTGCGTGGATATGAAGATCTTTTGCAGAAGACAATCGCCAGCAACAGTTGGCAGAAAGGGAATATTTTATCTGAGTAATATAAAGTTCCTGAACTTCTCCTTTCCGAGTCTTCAGAATTACTTTAGAAATCAGTCTTTTCATTGGGCTTTGGATGGGAAAAAATCGTTACCTAATTTGCTGCAACAGAGTAAATGGTTTTCTGCCAATGAGCATTTATTTGATTTATTTTATTTATATGATGAATCATGTAGAAAGAAATGCATCTTTCAACCTGTATCAAAGAGGAAGACTCTTGATATAAAAGGTTTTCAAAACCAAAATGCAGCATGAACTGGACACTGCTGAAATTGAAATTCTTATCCATTTTTCTCATATTGAAGAAATCTATGTTAGGAAAAAAATAATTATAATATTTCCTATTTCAGGTGAGAAGTACACAGCATTTGAGAACTGCTGTGCTGCAAATAAATACATCTTTTGCTTCTACTTATAGAAGCCATAGGAAGTCCATCTATTTAGCCTACTATTTTTAGCCTTCTTAGGAAGGCAAAATAACCTACTGGCTTGAATAATGCCCAGATTTACCTCAATTATGAGAAAATTAAGAGGGAAGAATATTTAGAGAGTAATTTTACTAAAAAAAATTATAATTTTACTTAATTTTGTTTATTAGTTTTTATTTAATCATATGACACATAAATAACCACAAGTTCAGACCAAGCATCCAATGAAGGAATAACTCCTTCCCGTATAAATTTCAAAGAGTAGAAAACACGCCCCATTTTCACTGGGAGTCTGTGTGACAGAGCTTGAAATCTAAATGTAAGGCATGAATCAACTTTATCTGGAAGAAATAAAAGCTGACTTTCAAATGTATTCTTCTCTCCATGACTTCGTTAACATTGCTCTAGTAAATTCTGCTTTCATTCTTTAAGCTAGAATATTACATCCACAAAAACCAAAAGCAGGTTTTCTTCCCCAGTTAGCCACAAACAAATACTTCCTGTCATGCTCTACTCCATTACAAGAAAATGCAGACCTCTCTCAAAAAATCTTGGGACACAAGTCTTAACAAAAATGACCTCCAGTGTTAAGTTTTAAAATAAGAATAAAGAAAACTTGCTTCAGCAAACATAAGTAACAGCAAACAGAGCAGTTTTTGTTATCCTGAGAAATCCTTCTGCATGCCAGCAGCCTATCAAGGCAAAGGTTCAGTATTTTGAAACTACATTGACAAACATTGCTTACAATGAATAATCTGGTTCTCTGAATATAAAAGGAAAATTTTTCTTTTACATTCTTATATAGTAATACTGCATTTAATTAAAAAAAAAAAACAAACCAACCAACAAAGCAACAATATTAGTTTTTAACCAGTAGATAATGGCTTTAGAAGTTTCATATATCACACAAGAAAAAAAAATTATGTCAAAATAGTGTCCAAGTGCAAAACCAGATTTATTCCTATATAAAGTTAATCCAGTTTTCTAAGACGCTTTTGAGAAGTTTGTTTAAATAGGACAGGTACAGAAAACAAACACAAAACGAAACTAATAAATTCAAGACCATGGAAGCTAACACTAATTAAAATCACTTTCTCTGTTTCAGTAGCTTCAAGGCATTACACTTATTTTGAAGACTTTCTCCAAGGTCTTTGTATATCCTTTTCAATTTCTTTTCTCATTTGTGATTGTTTGTATCTTTCTGCCATTGCAATAAGCTCGTCAGGAACTACCTAATAAGAAAGGCAAAAAAAACAAGGTGAATTTTAAATAAATCTAAACTTTCAGACTCTGCTTTATGAAAATGCTATTGATTTGTGTTCCCAAACTTGATTTCATTATTTATCTGGCTCCTGTCATTTTGCAGATTCTTTTCTGTAGAAACGCAGAGAGAAATCTTTTTACATAAGATTGTACAGAAATATACTGAAAAATAATCATCATAGTGTCTCTGTATTTTCAATAATATATCTATGCTTTCATCACCATACCTGATGGCAACATAAAACCAGCTGATTACAACATTATAGTTCAAACAGAACTATAGTTATATAACTTTTAGTTATATAGTTATATAACTTTTAGTTATAAGGAACAGCTGGTAAAAACACCCAGTTAAAGGTGGTATCATACTATATACATCTATTGAATGTCGATTTGTATAAAATTCCTTATGGAAGTTTTAAGAGCCTCTGAAGAGAAACTTTGCGATTTAAAGAAAGTGTTGTCTTAGGAATGGTTCTCACGTGCTCAGAACAAAGCTAAAAGACAAGGGAAGAAGGGCAGGAGAAAATGGTCAGATCTCCCACCACTGGGAGGTTGCAAGAGAACCTTACCAAGATCCACAGGGGTTTTTAGCATGTTCGTAATTATGTGGAAAAGGTGAATTGTATCATCAAAACACTCTCACCTCAGAGTTCTTAGCAACTGAGGCCAGATGTGACAAATTACAGACAGATTTATTAGTTGAGTGATGAAAAAAATAACACAGATACCATTCTTTTGCTCACAAAACAAAGGCAGTATCCAACAAGACTTCTTAAACCAGGCTGGGCAAAATGCTGACATTAATGCAATGTTTACTGCAAAAAGCACAGTGGGCAACTGTACTGTCAAGAGGTCTTGGATCACTGATCTGTCAAAGCCAGCCCACTTCAGCAATCTGCAAAGGCACGTGGCCATCCACATGGTGGAAGTCACCCTGTCCAGAATCAGTTTCCTGATCAGAGTGAACATGCTATTAATATAATTGCTCTGTCTGTGTGATTAGTGTCCGCCAGTGGCACATATACAGTGCAACCAGCAGAGTACAAACAAATATAAATACCTTAAAAGTCTCCCTAAACGTGCCTGGGCTTGGCAATGCTTGAACAGGTGGAGAATGCAGCCAGGACAAAAGGTCTGGTAGAGCAGGAAGTCATATTACTTTAGTTTCCATTTCTTTTGTCAGGCTTTATAATGCTTGTTTTTTATAATGCTTTGTTTTTATAATGCTTTGTTTTTTATAATGCTTGTTTTTTGCTATCAGCAACTTTTTCTTGAGCTGGCATGAGGGACAGCTCGCTGCTGAATTGCTCTACTGGTAAGCAACTATCCTGGCAAAATATGACAACTCTGAAGAGTCTATTCTGGCTAAGTTTCAAACTTTATTTAAAAGTAAAATTTAAAATTATGTATCTCTAACTGAAAGGCACAACAGACTAATCTATGGAGATAGAAGAAATGAAACAAAGTTATTTTTCAGTTGAAACATGGGATGATTTTCTCCAGTATCAGATCATCCCCTAGAGCTTGAAGCTCTTATTCCAAACTAAAATTGCAACAATTTCTTGCAAGAGTGGTTTTTGAGCAAGCACAAGGCAAGAGTGGGAAGAAGTAAGGATACAGAAACATAAAAATCTCAGTCAGATAATATCCAGCATCTAGTGGCTTGTTGAAATTTTTCATGAACAATCTGTGTATCTGCTAAACATACAAGCTAGGGTAGGGTAGTCCAAGTGAGAAAACAAAAGGATAAAGATGCCATAATTTATATGGTTCTTGGTATTACACAGATTACTGTTTTTCCCATAGATGTCCATGCTTGTTAATAAGCATTTATATATATAAAATATATAAATTTCAGCATAGACACCTTTTTGTTGTACCTGTTCTTCTTTATATAATCTGTAGATTCAAAATCACAGAGAACATTTGGCTAACAAAAGCAACTAACTTGTTTTGAAATAAAAGTATTCTGAAAATTCAGTTCTTTTCTTACTTTTCCTTGATGCTTTAAGACTGAAAGAATGGTATTTTCATCATCATGAGAAAAAAACCCCAACACTTGGTCTGTAGGGATACTTCCTTTCTATCAGACATAACTAAGTTTGAGAATAATGTTATGACTAATAGTAACTTCTGAAAGCAAGGATTCAGAGTTCCTCTTTTCTCCTCTGAACTCGGAGACTTGTTTGCAGTTGAACTATCACACATTATAAAAAAACCACAACCAGTTTGGGAACTTTGCAGTCTGCAGCTGGAGACAAGACTTGAAAGGTAATTGCTAACTCAGAATAAAAAACTCAAGGCATCTCTAAAGTAGCTTCACAGTATCATTACTGGTTTCACCTCTTGCATTTTCTGAATAAAAACAAAGAAAAAAACCAAAAAAAACAACAAAAAAAAAAAACAACCCCAAAAAAACCCAAAAAACCAACCAAACAAACCAAAAAAAAAACCACCCCAACCAAATACCCCAAATCTGCAACTTTAAAGAATTCTTAGGTGACTACTCTTCTACACTTTTTTTTTCTCCTTTTCCTCCCTCAAAAGCATCTTACTAGGTTTGCAGTAAAGCAACATAATATCTTTCAAAGAAGAGTTATAAAACAGAATATTGAGGTGAAGTTCTAATCCAGGGTTTAAAGTCTAAGTGTCTTATAGTAAAAAACACAAATTCTAGGTAAAATCCATTTAGTGTGTACTCAAACTTCCATCAAAAATTGAAAGAAACAAACACTGCAACCCAAACAAACAAAATTTCAGCTCAAGTGAGGACTTGAACTGGGGGTTTACTATAAATAAGGCAATTTGTTACAGCAAGAAACAGTAACACAATTATCTGTTTTCTCAGATATGGTATCAAGAAAAAATATGCTTGTTTAAAGAAAGAGATTCCATTCCATTTCCCATACTATTTATGAGAATCAGTAAGAAAGCTTGGAAAAGTACATGCAGGTGTCACAACTGTCAGATACAATAAACAGATAAGATAGTTGAGCTTCTTCTGATACAAGTATTGTTAATATTTAGACCATTAAAGAAGAAATTGGTACATGCATCCAGAAGTGAAATACAAAGGGAATAAAATATCATGACATAAAATAAATCCTATTATTTCTCTGCAGACCTCAATGTGTATGTTAGTTACTTTTTCTTTGGACATGAAAGGCTTTGGTTAGAGTTCACAGTTCCTTCCTGGGACTTGTCTGTAAGATAAAATACAGCTAAGGCTATCTAGGACAAGATAGACTAAAATACCCAATTTTTTCCCTGAGACACCACAAGCACTCACCAAGAAGGATCTAAATAGTCTTAGACATTCATGACATGCTTCAGGTGCTAATCCAGAACCAATATAAATTTTACCCAGTACTGTATTCTTACTTGGCTTGCTCTTTCCAGAATGTCAATCAGCTCGGACGCAAACCTCCAATCATTGCTCGTGACAAGTGTCACTGCCTCCCCAGAGCGCCTAAACAAGGAAGGAAACAACTGCTGATCTTCCAAACAACTGTGGCCAGGCTTTTACTACTGACCTAGGCACTAATGAACTGTACTACAGGAATATTATTGAGCTGATAGAATAAAAGTGGCTTGAGCATTAACCCTGCACATGACAGAGAGCAACTTTTCATAAAAATCAGAATACAGCAATTCACCTAAAGTGGAGCAAATGCACAAGTAATTTAGAATTTTACATAATAAACATAACGGCAACATATTTAAGTATGAAGAGACACACATTCATATCATGATTAAATGAGAAAAATCACACTTGTACCAGCCTGGGAAAGCAGCATCCAAAAGAACTACCACTAAATGACACCACCATGACTGGCTGCAGACTTTGAACCTACAGATGCTTCTTCTCAATGTGCTGTCCAGAAAACTAAATAAATCAGCAGCTCATGAAGAGATAAGCAAGGAAGTAACATTCCAGAATATCAATGCAAATTGTTTTTCTAATTCTTTCTCATATTTAAACCAGCTTTCAAACACTCTTGATTCAGTAACAGAAAAGTATGAAACTTGTTTGCCTTGAATTTAAAAACATAAATCAGTGTGTTTCTAGAACATACTGAAGTCTTCACTCCCCCACCCCACAGGACCTGTAGCCTCTAGAATTTGACAAGAAAAACACCTATGCAGTGGATAAAACATAATAGAACACTGATAATACATTACTATTTTCTGGTAAACACTTACCCTGCTCTTCCAGTACGACCTACTCTGTGAACATATTCTTCAATGTTGCGAGGGAAATCGAAGTTAAAAACGTGAGTAATGTCGTGCACATCAAGGCCACGGGATGCCAAGTCAGTAGCTACCAATATTCGAACTTTGCCTACAGTAAGTATGACAGGAAGAGAACAGGAGTTTAAGGAAAAAACAGAAAACATACCCCAGTCTACTGGTTTTCTAGCTTATAATGCACTTAATATTCTTAACACAAAGTAAAAATATGCTTGTTGCACTTTACACTGAGTTGCTGCCAAATACAAGCTGGTAAGTAAGCACTCAAAATGTCATTTTACTATTACTTGCATTTCACGAGTAAAACAGCAGAGTGCAGGAAAAGTAAGAAATATGCCTGGTTGATATAAAGAGTCTGTCCAAAGAACAAAAACTTCAACAACTATATTCTCAGCTGACACACTTGTCAAAGCACCAGTCTTTTATTAGCATGTGTTCACATAATCCTGGATTGTGTTCACACAACCCTACTAGCATAATCTGGAGCAGGACTGTTTCACTGAAAGCACCATCATCTGACATTTAAATTTACCATTCTGTAGACATACTATAGTGATTTTCCCAGAAATGGCAAAAGTTGAGTAAGTCTTACTTTAAATTATTAAACTCCCAGACATTCAAAATTTTGTTCAAGAGCAATCTCTTTGTTTGCTGGGTCTTTTTTTGTCAAATTAATAAAGAAAATATATAATTAAGAGCTCTTTAATATTTTAATTTCTATAGTACTAAAGAGACATGACATTTAAGAGATAAACTGGTTTTGAACAGAACAAACTTTAAAAGTCTGGCCTAAACAAACCAGTACTTTAGTACAGACTCACCTTTCTTGAAATCATCCAAAGCCTGTTCTCGATCACATTGTTCCCTGTTGCTATGAAGTGACTGTACTGGAATTCCTTGGATACCAAAGTCACTTGCCAAGTCATCAGCTCTAAGGCGAAATAAAGCAATGGCTCTTAAAACAGAAGAAAAAAAAAGAAACAAAATAGTGCAGTATCTAGATTTAAATCAAAAAGAGTAATGTGACAGCAAAAGCTAAATGGGTGCTTAAGGACAAAAACTTACCAAGGTCAGCTGATACTTATTATACAGGAAAGCAAGTCTCATCCACACAGAAATGTTTACCTTTATTTATACTTTAAAGGAATACTAGATTATTTTTCTGTTGTTCACTCAAAAAGTTTAAGTATGATACAATAACCACCTCCCACATTAATCAGGTCTTGCATGCACCAGAGGTGTATGAAAATAAACAGTACATCACATTGATTTATCCCAAAGAATCCAAACATCCCACTCGAAGTACGTGAAACTGAGACTTACCACCACCATTAATGATATTAAAAAAGATACAAACTACCAGTCAGTCTGAAGGAATAAATAAATAAATAAATAAATAAATAAATATATTAATACTACTAGCAGCACATTGTGCAGAAGAGGTATTACACTTGATAGTTATTATGTGAACTAAGAAACTATTCAGTATTTCTGACCTCAAACAGATGATACTGGCAAGTGATTACATACGTAAGCTTTTTTCCCACAAAAATGATGACCTTATCTTTTGGCTTCATAGACTTAATGAAGCTATGCATGAAAGCTCTCTTTTCCTCCTCGGAGATAACAATAACTTTTTGTTGTACTGTGCTTACTGCCTGTCAAACAGCAAAAAGGGATGTTAAGTAGAAACAGAATACAATCATTTTTTTCTTGTTAATTCCCATATTGCCATGTTATAAAACTAGCAATATATGATACCATAAAAAAATTATTTTAATATGTATCAGTTTGGAGTCCAAACAATGCAGATTTCTTATTTCCTCGTTGCTTTAGGAGAATAATAAAATTTACCTTTAAGCAGTTTGCCAAACTATTTATTTGCAGAGATTTAAAGGGTACTGATTAGTGAGGTGAAAGAAATACATTATTAGTGAAAAACACATTTAAGTTCTTTAATTTGCAACTATTTTATGTTACTCCAGAGCAAGTTAGCAGTCATATTTGAAATTACAGGCTTTTAAAGGTGCTGTAAATCTCTTTGAAATGATCAGTTCTAACTATTCCAATAACAGTTCTTTGCTCCATTACCTCTGAAGGTTACCACAGAATATCCAAGGTATAACTAATAACTAGGATAAAATGTCTAGACATTCTCATGGCATGGTATCATGATCTTGTGGCAAGAGTTGAAAGTTCAATCAAGAAGACAAAGATTCTCTCTCCACATGGGAACCCTTCCCCCCCCACCAGGTGTCACCTCTTCAATTGAGAGAAGCTCCTGTAAAAAGAGATTAATGCCCTAGAGAATAGAGCTACAACAGCAGTTCATGTCTTACAAATTCCAATCCTGACAAGAAATGCCCTTTGATAAAAGTGTAGTTCTGAACAGAACAGACAAAAAGCACACTGTCTCTATTTCTACTGAAAAATGTACTGGATACTAGGTTTCCTCATTCCCTATCATGAAAAAAAGTGGAACTGAAAAGGAAAATTTCCTAAGATCTTGGGTGAACTACTGTTTCTGTAAATTCTGCTGGTATTGAAACCAACTACACATAGCTGCACAACAATGACAAATAAGCAGCTATATGCCAGAAGTTTTGGACTTTAAAGACAGTTCTTACTCTAACACATACTTTCTGCTATAGACAAGTGCTCTCCAAGAGTTTAGTACAAAGCTCTCTCAAACTCTATTTGAGAAAAATGCAGTTAGGAAACACAAATTTAGATAAGGATCTGTATGTATTAGAAGGAAGATGTTCAGAAGGAAAACCAAGTAAAGAACAAGAACTTGCTGAACCAAAATTAAGGTTGCAAAACCAAGGGATCACACAAAAACATTTGGCATAGTGAAGCAGAACATTCAATATGATTCATGCTTGTCACCTGTTATGTCTTCTACTGAAGAGCTAAGACTTCCAGGTATTGTTACAGCAAAAATGTTGGTTTTTACTTTTTAAATTTTTCTGAACTTTTAAGGAAACTTAAAATAAGTAGCACGGAGCTGTTTCTTGAAAGATCAAATTGATTACAAAAGATACGTGCATTTACTTACATACAGTTAGTTACAAGCAAAAAATTTTGCTTGGCTTAACCTGGCTTAAACATAGGTTCTTCTAAAAAAGGAAGGGGAAAAACCAAGAAAGAACAGGACAACTTACTGCTAAGTCAAGAGTGCCAACATACACAATCATGGGATTTTTCAAGTAGGATTTTGCTAGGCGACGGACACCATCAGGCCAAGTAGCACTAAACAGGAAGTGAAGAGGAAAACACACACACATGAGAATAGTGTGCCAAATCTTCTCCAATTCATTGATTTCATCATATTCTTCTTTTCTTTCCTTTCTTTTACACCAGCGAAACATATATGCAGTAACAGTATTGAGCTTAACCAATCTTAAGTTAATAGCAAAGAGCACTTAAGCTTAAAAGGTAATTTTGTTGGTTAAAAGTACAGGCAATAATTATGGAGTCTTTCTGTTGAAGCCTCAGTTGAGTTTAGTAGCTGAACAATACCTAATAAGCAAGTTTTTAGTCTGTTTTCTTAAACAACAGCTTAAATGCAAAATACGGGAACAAAAATTATTGTTGGGATATTTGATTGTTAAGTTCCCAAAAGCTGCATGATTTCAAAATTAATCCAGGTACAGACTAGCACAGATACTGATCAGAAAGTCAGGAAATACATTTGGTCCCAGGTGGAGAACTGTAAGTTGGCATTTCAAATTGATATGGCAAATTCCAGCACTCCCAGGATACCTTCCTTTTTTTGGGACAACTCAACTGTCTTTATATTTGAGGTAAAAAATCAGAAAAAGACAGTACAAAATGAAAAAAAAATTGTCAAATGACTCATCAGGACTGACTAGACTGAATTAGAAAGAAAACTAGTAAAAATTTTAATAACTGACACATTTGTTTTGAAATTAACTTGTTCATTAATAATGAAGTTGTTCAATAACTTTATGTTCAAGTCCTGAGCACTATCATGTTTAGATACCTTGTCATAACAGTTTGTCTGTCAGGACGCACATCTATTAGGATCTTCATTATCTGAGGTTCAAATCCCATATCCAGCATTCTGTCAGCCTCATCTAAAACCTGTTCAGAAACAAAGTTCTTTATTCTGCCTATTCCCTCAGATAAGGGCTTGCTTGAGCAGCACATTACAAAGCAAAAGATTTTAATGGTAACTGTTTTAATTGCAGAATCTTCTCCATAACTTACTGCAAAAGCTGTTCAACTTCTATTCTACCTCCTCAATTTCCTTGACACTTTTTCATTCACTATTATACTTGCAGGCAAAACAAGAAAATACACAGCTCCTTTAAGAGCATTTAAAGTCAATAAAGAAAAAACAACTGTTTGTTTTACCAATAATTAGGTTGATGGCTAAAACTAAGCACAAACAAAAAAAATCCCAAAAACCCCATAACCAGCCAAACCCAGAGGGGAGCAACCTGCTCAACACACATAAGAAATTGTTTGCAATTTTAAGGGGAAATATCATTTCTACCTCAATTAGAGATCTCATACAGGATCAAAATATCACATGTCAATTTACTTCCTCATTACAAGTAGGAAAAAAGCCAGAGCACACATTAGGACACTGCACAACTCCCAGAGCACAAGCTTCTTTCATCTGGTTAAAAAAAGCCAGAAGTGAACAAGTGAGCTGGAGGTCTGAGAACTACTCTTTGGAACTAAAACGTTTTCTAATATACAAGCACACTAATGAATGTTTTCAGTCTCATACAAAGAAAGAAGACTGACATCTGAGACTCATTTATCTCCTTTGATTTATAGAAACTTTATTTGAAAACTAAAGGTACCTGGATTGTGCTTTTAAGTATTGACAATTTCTAGTCACTTATGTGGAAATACAAGACATTGATGATTATCCTTTTCTACTGTCCTAATTTTGCTCCTCCATTATTCTCTTATATTTTATTATATTAAATATAATATAATATCTGATATTTATTATATATTATATATAATATCTGATATTATATTTAGTACATTATTTATGTAAATCTCTGAAAGAACAACGAATTATCAACTGAGAGACAAGACAAGAATTCTATTTCTTGATTTAATTCTCTTTATTTTTAGAGGACTCATGGAGGTGCCATTAACTACATGAATTCTAATAGAATAGCAAGGCTGAAACATCACTTATTTAACATAAAGAGTTGGTTGCTATGCCTTTTTCAGCAGTAGAAGCTTTCTGTGCTATTAAGCTTACTGGTACTTTGCTGCAGAGGGAAAAGGAAGCATCTGTGTCTAATAGATGGATCAGGTAGCTGAAATTTACTTTTCTTATTTATGACAGCTGCTTCGTTAAGATTAAAGGCTGTAATATATGTCAGGTAGCTATTAGCACTGATTTTTTCAAATGTGTCACAGCCTCATCCTGGTTTATAACCCAAATGTCCTTTAAGGGATATAATCTTAGGTTTCTTGTTATCTTTAAATATATACATATTTATTTGTTTGTTAATATTGTTCATTTCAGTTCTATTTCTTGGCAAGAAATTCCTACAAGCCGGTTCTTTCTTTGAAAATTATTTTGTTTCCTCTTTCCTTTGTTTTAAATCAATTATTGGTAAGTTTAACACTATTTTTCTTTTGTATTGAAGAATACAAGCACTACTCCAATCTACCTTTTACATCCTCCTTCATGATTTATATATATTTTTAATTACACTTTCTCCTAAATGTTTCCCAATTATTCATGCATAATTCCCATTTCCTTCCTTCTGCTTTATCAGCATGAAGTCCAAAGAATTAAGATTATTTCGTCAGACTGCTGATGAATGAATACTGATTTACACTGAACACAGGGAAACAAAAAACATATTTTCATATGACATGTATTTTGAACAATCAAAGGGCTATTTATGACAGAATCTACAACTTTACTTCTGAAATACTGAAAAACAGCAGCCTATCTTGAATAAATGGCTTCCTAAAAATCTGAATCAAGACATGATCAACTTGATGGTTCTGTCAGGCAAGAAGAGAAATTCTAACCTCAAACTCACCTTGGGTCCAGTACCTAGTTAGACATAATTAACAGAGCTTGGTTTTGTGGTGTTGTTTTTCTTTTCTGGGGGGTGGTATATTTGCTTGGGTTTTAACAATTGTATCCCAGTATCTGACCTTGGAAGTCATTTGGGAAACAATTTGCTATCATATTAGCAAGTAATACTCAGTTTACTTTGGGAACCTTCCTAAGACTCAGTAATATCTTTAAATGAAAACTGTAAATGAAGGTCTTCAATGAAGAGTGTTCTTCATCCAAGGTGGCAAATGTGAAATCTATGACCACTCTTTTTTTCCTAAAGCAAAGCTGAGAGATTAAATTATTTGCTGGCTGAAAACTGACAATGAAGCTCTGGAAACAGGAAGCATCTTATATATTGAAAAGCACAAAACCCACGGATAAATATATAGGAAGATCACAAAAAGATAGAATTTTCAATGTCCAATTTTTCACATGGGGCTTTGGTAGAACAGAATTTCCTTAAAGTTTGAGGCATGACACCTTAACCACATCACAATCCATCGACCTTGCACTGGTCCTTCTGAAAACATTTAGCTGCTAGTTGTGCAACAAAAAATGTCTCTTCTCCTTGCTTCACATCATCATACTTTTCAATTTGATAGTCAATTCTTTTTAGCAATGTCACACTACAGTACATGCTGCACATACAGAAACATGTTTTTGGTTCAATACCCACTGCTTTATGAAGCACTGTGTGCCTGTGGCATGACTATACTTCACCTTGGCAGAAAGGTGACCTATGCTCCTATAGTCCTCACAATGCAGGTTTTCAGGCCTGTTTTCCTCCTGCTCAGCAATTACATGTTAGTCTTCTACAGAATGCTACTCTCCTGTCTTCCTGTAATAAACTTTTTTCCCAAATGGCCAAATTTATAATGATGCTACACCACTGCTGGCCTTGCCAGTAAGCTCACAACTATCACCTAGAATTGGAGCTAACTTGTTACAACATGGAGAGAATTTAACTCTCACAGGTAGTGGGGTGGACAGAGAGCTTGGCCAAATTGTCAAACTAGGCAACAATTCGCAGACAAGTAAGAGAAATAAATTGAATATATGGAAGCAGTTTACAAACAGCAATGGTCTTACCTGTTCAGTACAGGAAAAGGCAAAAATGAAATGAAGACATAAGGATTATAATAACGTTTATAAGGCTGTTTTCCCAATTGAGATCAAAGTAAAGTCAGTCCCCCAACATTTAAGTATCTGTGTGTGACTCTGCTAGCACACAAGTTCTAATAAAAAAATGGAGACACTGGTAACCTTTGAAAAGAAAAGGAAAAGACAACTTCAGAAAGGCATTTCATCCATTAGTAACTGATCCTGACAAAATGAATTTTAGAATGCCATTACTGAAAAACAATTTAGCATCTTTAAAATGCTTGCTGTGCTAGAAGCCTATTTTTCCTAGGGAATATTTCACATCTGCAATGCAATTATAGTAAGTGTGAATCATCCCTCCAATACCAATTTCAGTGTTAAGCTGTATTGCAATTAATACTTTGGAAGTTTAAAGAAAACTCCATTAAAGCTTAAATTCAAACTGAGTCAACCATTTCCCAGCTGGTGCATTACTCATTGCATATCAGTTACTTGCCAAATATGTTATGCTCTTCAAATTTATGAAGTTGTTCATTTGAAGATCATTCAGTCTGCCAGGAGTAGCAATAACAATGTCCACTCCTTTGGTAACCATGTCTATCTGTCCTTTTCGGTCCCCACCACCATAGACGCAAATACTGTAAAATAAAAGTTTTACAGACGTAGCGTATTAAATTTCAGCTGAAGTCAATCCTTTTCAAATAAATGCCACCATGTTGCTTTAAAAGGGTCACCTGGTATTAACAAGAGAAAGGAATACAATAAGTGTGATTGACAGTATTGCATAACTAATAAAAATAATACTGAATGACACACCCTCAACAGTTCAGCAATAGTTTTCTGCTGAAACTGCAGTGAAAATAATCGTGAAAGGAAGATAGCTCATGTGTTTTGGGTTATTCTGAAAATATTTACACAAAAAATAGATGAATATATGAAAGGATGCATGGTTTTCCTAACAGTACCATCAAAAGTGAGATGTTTTGCTGTTGGGATGACTGTAAGACTTATTCAGAGTGCTACACAAAGTTGACAGAGATCCCTAAATGCAAGTTTCAGAGTACAGTAATGTCTGTTTAATTGCTTACATGAAGATCTACACTTAGCAGGTTTGTGGATGAAACCAAACTGGGGAAGGAGCTGATATACTTAAGAGAATTAGGCTTTTACCAGAAGAAAAACAAAAAGGCTAGAGAAATGGGCTGATGAAAATACTATAAAGTTTAACAAAAAAAAAGACAGAGATGGACTATACCCCATGACTCAGGGTCAACATGCTAGAAGATAATATTACAGAAACACTTGTGTGGGCAAGAACCCGAACATTATTCAGCAATGCAATCTCAGAAAAGAAAGCCAGCTGTGTTCTTATGAAAAGGTAGCAATAGGAAGCGTAAAAATAACATTGGCCCATTCTAGGATGAGGATGGTCACCTCACAAACAGGGACAAAGACAAAGCAGAGCTCTTCAATGCATTCTTTGCTGCTGTCTTCAACAGAGGTGATGCACCAAGGGGGATATCAATGCCCTGAGCTGGAGAACCACAACTGAGAATGATCCACTCCCAGTTGAGCTGCAAATTATGCAGGATCTGCTGCTCCAGCTGGATTTCTACAGATCTACAGGGCATGATGGGATTTGTACAAAAATCCTCAAAGACCTGGCTGATGTCATTGCAAAGTCTCTTCCAATGGTTTTTGTGCGGTCTTTGGAATCCCAAAAGGTCCCTGATGAAGTTATGGAGAAGATTAATCTGGGAGGTATTGACAAACACCTGGAAGACAATGTAGTCACTGCCCACAGCCAGCACAGCTGGCACACAGTCCTGCTTGTCAAGCCTGACTTCCTTTTATGGCAATGTAACCCACCAAGATGATCAACAAAGCCAGTTGATGTAACCCGTTTGGATTTCAGTAAAGCATTCGATACTATCTCTAACAGTATCCCTCTGGACAAAATGTCAAGCACACAGCTGGATAAACACACCATGGCATGGGTCAGCAGCTGGCTCACAGGTCAGGCATAAAGGGTTACAGTGAATGGGGTGACATCAGACTGGTGACCTGTCACTACAAGGGCCCCACAGGGCTCCATCCTTGCCCTCATGATATCTTCATAAATGACTTGGAGGCAGGACTGGAAGAGGTACTAAGCAAGTTTACAGACAATACAAAACTGGGAGGAGCTGCTGGCTCCCTCCAGGGCAGGGAGGCTCTGCAGAGACCTGCAGAGAGGGCTGGACAACCACTAACCACATAAGGGAAAGTGCTGGATTCTGCACCTGGGATGGGCAAGCCTGGATGTACAGACAGAGCAGGGAATGAGATGCTGGAAAGCAGTGCCATGGAAAAGGATCTGGTTGATGGTAAGCTGAACATGAATCAGCAGTGCCCTGGAGCCAGGAGAGCCAACCCTGTCCTGGGGGGCATCAGGCCCAGCATCACCAGCTGGGCAAGGGAGGGCATTGTCCTGCTCTGCACTCATCTCAAGTGCTGGGGGCAGTTTTGGGTACCACAACAGAAGAAAAATATTAAACTGTTAGAAAGTGTCCAAAGGAGGGCAGCAAAGATGGTGAAAGGCCTTGAGGGGAAGCTGCATGAGGAGCGGATGAGGTCACTTAGTCTGTTCAGCATGGAGGAGACTGAGGGGAGACCTCACTGCAGTTACAGCTTCCTTGTGAGGGGAAGAGGAGGGGCAGGCACTGATCTCTTCTCTGTGGTGACAGTGACAGGACCCAAGGGAATGGCCTGAAGCTGTGTCAGGGGAGTTTTAGATTGGATAAGGTTCTTCACTCAGAGGGTGGTTGGGCACTGGAACAGGCTCCCAAGGGAAGTGATCACAGCACCAGTGTGACAGAGTTTAAGTGTTTTGACAATGCTCTCAGACACATGGTGTGACTCTTGGGGATGTCCTGTGCTAAGAGCTGGATTTGATGATCCTTGTCCCTTTCAACTCAGCATATTCTGTGTGATTCTTCTTAGCTGTCAACTCAGAAGGAAAAGAAGCAGAAGAGATTCATAGACTTTGACCATGGGATTAGTCAAAACAGAAATTCTGAAAACTGGGAAAATATAAACTCTGCATTTACTACTATCTCCTCCCCTCTTAAATGCAATTATTGTAGTAGGTGAATTAAGTCACCATTGGTAGGAGAAAAAAGATATTACTTAACAAGCCTGTGAAAAGCAAGACTACCTTTTAATTCCTTTGTATGCATACTTTGAACACTCTGCCTCTACTTGAAGTGCCAGTTCTCTAGTGGGAGCAAGAACTAACATTCCAGGCCCCCCACGCTGATCTTTGGATCTGCAACAAAGCATATGTAGAATGTTGGTATATAAGGATGGGCAAAGTCCATCATGGTTAACACTGAACATTTTAATACTGTTCTAAACTTCCTCCGTACACTGCTGCTAATGGAATCTATGGTGACAAATTTGGTGCTTATTCCATCAGATTTGTAATTTTTTTTTTTCAATACAAGATTTTTATCTTCACTGCTAGAAAACAATCTCAGGAGTTGGGTGCAGGAGGAAGTAAGTGCAGGGGGAAGTATGCACAGCTAAACAAATCAGACCTGTGAGCAGTCCTTACATTGGTTGTGAAGTCAAGTGAATGAATCCAGGCATTAAGTATGCTAATGTCTTCCCAGTACCAGTCTGCGCTATACCAATAAGATCAATTCCTTGGAGTATAATTGGCCATGCCTGGGACTAACATAAAACAACAAATACTTAAATGTAGTCTTCATTTTTCTCTTAAGGTTCAGTTAAAGAGTCGTCAAAATTGAAGACATACCTGAATTGGTGTAGGCTTTTGAAAACCAACTTTTCTTATATTGGCCATAATATCAGGATAATGCTCAAATACATCTTCAAATTTACAAACGGGATTGGGAATGCAGCGCTTTTCACCTTCTTTCAAGTCATCACAAGTTATATCATTATTTTCTTTCCTGCATAAAGTAGTGCAATTGTTTTAAAGTCTCATTATCTGAAAAATTAGAGCTAACATAAAGGACTGTATTTCTTAACTTTTTTTAAACTCCTTGAACAAGAAAAAGCAGGTTCAGGCTCTTGAATGGGACTGAATTAGTCTTCTATCTTTCTTAAAAGTCCTTCTATAGGAACACTTTTCCTAGAAGTATCAATTGCCATTTTTTCTTAAGAATGACTAATTTAAAGTTATATATGGTTATTAACATGAACTGCACTCCTATCAGGCTACAATTACACCTGATTACAAATTAAGTATGTATGACAAGTTTTTAAACCCAAAGACAACCCAGAATTCAGATGAATGGCTTCAACCTATCTGTCAGAATTCTATATTCTCACAAAAACCTCCCCCAACTGTTTTCAGAGCAGCTACCTGGATACTTTAGAGAATGCCAACAGAACAATTTTCAAAAAAGAACATGACCACTAAGACAAGCTCAAAAAAGAAAAAAAAAAAAAACTGGAACAACAAGCCCCTAAAAGTAGGCAAAACCCAAATCACAACACATATAAAAGACTATATTAAAAACTACTGTTCCAAAGCTTCCTCCAATTTAGTGCTATTAATATGCCGTCCTAGTTTCAGCCAAGGGCAGAGTTAATTTTCTCCCCCTGGCAGTGAGGGGAGCTTGAAGCCACGTGGGCATGCCTATATTGTTACTCTGTATCACCCAAATCTCATGAGGGGTGATGGGATTTTCACTTTCCAGGAGAAAGGGGGTGTGGTTTCCTGTGGAAGAAAAAGCCAATGACCCTCCATGGCCAATTTGTTCCTTTTCCCAGGAGAGCAAATGGAGAGGTGAGATGGTGTGGATGGTCGGACCAGCGGGCTTGGCATCATCGTTTTTTGTTATTTCAGGCTTGAGGAAAAAACCATGGGCATGGACACTTTCATCCACTGTTTTCTCCTTTGTCTCAAGAGCTATGTGGTGCCAGCTGTGGTGGTGTCGTGTAGGTTGGACTTCCATGAGCATTTTTGCATGCAATCACCTTTTATACAATGTTTTTATTAGTGTTGTTGTTTTTTCTTATCTCATTGATGTTTTCCAGCAATTTCTTAACCCATAATCTCTGCCTTTTGTCCCCCTCTCACCAGAGGGAGTGAAGGAAGCAGAGGGGCTGCTTAAAGCTTAATTTCCATCTGGTTTTAAACCATGACATCTGCATACACATATTGATTTCAGTCCTGTACTCCTCTGAAGATTCCATTCAGTAAAAAGCTTTTCAAGTGGGGTGTAAGCCAGGAAAAGAATGGGCAATTCAACTTCCCCTCATGTTTATAGAATTATTTCTTTCTGTTGCTGCCTTTTTCTACTTAAAGTGAACTGATTAGATGAAGTAGAAAAAAAATTCCTTTATCACACAAGTTCAATTCTTCAGTACATATTTTTAACCTACAAGAACAATGTTCTGCAATTTTTCACTAGCTCTAACAACAACACATCCATATACTTTAAAGGAAAAGGTGAAAACATCTGGGAATAATTCCATGCTTTGCTCACTGGGGCAAAGTTTCTCTGGCATGCAAAGAAAAAAAGACATCTTGCAAAAAGAAAAGTAATAAAAAGCTAACACTTCAATAATGCTCACTAACTTCATTAGAACTACTAAAGAGGGCTGTAACTATTGCTAAGGCCTGAACCAAGTCATTTGAAACAGATGATCTGTTTTCCTTGCAAGGTACTGAAATAGGTTGTTGGATCAAAATAAATAGATGCAGTTAACTGAAGCATGTACTCACCAGGATGTGCTTGTAAAGACAAGATAGATAAAAAAAGGAAGACAATAGTAACAAAAATTGGAATTTGAATAGTTTTGGCTAAAAAAATCGCAACCAAAAGATATTCAACCTGTGAATAATCCTATTTGGAAAGACCTAGAAAATGTGAACATATTGTCTCATGAAAGGCAAAGAAACAGCCAAAAGTCAGTGAACCGTTATGAATTTTTTTCTGTGCTGAAATTCAATCAGATCAAACACCTTTAAAGAAGCAGAAAATCCCAGAGGTAAATTTTCTACACACCTAATAATCTCACCTGCTAGTTGTTTCATTCCCAAGAAAGAGTTCTTAAAAAGATTAAGCTGCTACAAGACCCCAGCATTAGTGTCTCTGTTTCAGTGTTTAATCTCCCACTTTCTAGGCTTTATAGTTTAATAGTAATTTTAGCCAAGCAGATGATTCCGTAAAGAAATGATCTTACCGCCACAGTTCCACTTCTTCTTGTGACATAGATGCAGTCCTGGATGATTCTTTGTAAAAGTTTTTCTCAATTGGAGGCAAGCCTTAAACAATCAGAAAAATCCAGCTTTAATCAGCAAGAAAAAATACAGTCAGTGCAAGTCTGCTAAAGTGTAAGATGGAAAGCCCAGGACCCAGAAAGTGCCTTGAGCCAGGAGACTTGCTGGAAGTGATGGAAGACCATTGCTCATGTAAAAAGATGAAGGCTGAGACAAACACTTCAATATCTGCAAAAAAAACCCCACTTCCCCACATTTCAAGTTCTGAAGCCATATACAAACCAGCACTATTTTCAAAGGGTGACACTGAAATTACCACATGAGTAGCAGGTTTAAGTCTTGGCACAACAATCAGTATCCTCCATGACCATGTTGAGAAATGCTAACATGGCAGCTCACTGCAAATACATCACTAATTTGGGCTCTGAAAGATTCAGTCATCTCAAAGCAAGTATTAGAAACGTTTAAGCATTCCAACAGATTTACCACATAGAGACAAGTATAATACAATCAAAATAGAGACAAGTATAATACAATCAAAATTGTAAAACTAACCTGCCCACTTCATAGATTCATATTTGGCCCTGTTTTCTCGAAGAGAGGCCCAGTTGATTACTGGTTTCTTTGGGTTATTTTCAGGCTTCATAACATCCAAGGTTTTTCCTGCAGAGTTAGTAACAAAATGCTGCTGTTTGATGGAACAAACCATGGGAAGAAATCTCCCCCTCAAAACAAACACATTTTCTATTGCAAGGCCTCATATATTTTAAATAGACATGAAACATATATATAAGTGGAAAATTATTTCCTAGATCTCTGCCCTGAAACGTTGCTAAAATGTGTACAAATTCAATTTTGATAAAAAAAGGGAAACATTTCAACATCTTTAGCTACTTAAAGGAAGTAATGATGGGTTATGAAATGCTTCTCCTCCAGCTATAAACTAGGTTTGTTTTGCAGCAAGGTTTTGAAAATTTGTGAAACCAGTAGATGATACGCAGACAGAAAGCTCTAACAGCTACAAGAGCAAAGCTTAGGTCTAAAGCATCCAACAACATCACAATAAAGTCTCAGTCTAGTTATATTCTATACTTCTTTTTTGATGAGGTTAACACTTCGTTAACCTCAGCAGCAGCCATCGAGTATAAAGTGCAGCTTTATACTGAAGATATAAATAGCAACACAGCTGTGTGGAAAATTAGTGGAAAGGCAGGAAACATGGGGATAACACTGTCACAAATCCTAAGTAGTTTTAATATTTCTAGTCTCTTGAAACATACTCATTCACCTGCTGGGACACTTCTAAAAAGGAAACACACAACTACTCCAGTCCTTATTCTAATACTGGAACATAATTCCTGGATCCCTTCTTCCTCATCAGTGCACCAGATCAACAATTGTGCAAAAAATTGTTGGGAGCACATACAAGACATACCAATAATACAAGCAGCATCCAAACATACAGAAATGATTTCTATATCCATGTAACAAAGCTACCACAGGAAAGCCTAGTAAAGCCAGCCATGAAGTACAACATCAAATCATAAGACATTAACATTCCTCAAAAGTAGCAGGAAGTCAGCATGACTCATGCTATGATCAGCACTTTATAGACTATCTTCACAAAGGCTTATTGAATTGTAATACTCCACAGATATCAGATTAAGACTTGCACTAGAGACAATACTGCTATTTTGGAGGAATCAGACTGATAATGCAAGAACCAAAGTGGTATAACATTCTGCATCCATAAAGTTGTTGAAAAAACACAGGAACTGGTTTTCATGGAATCCTGGCAGTCTGGTGGGAGGGGGAAACTGTCCATAGTTGAAAATCTTCTTCTATTTTAAGAAGATGCCATTGCCCAAGAACAAGGTTTAAGTTAACTTAGTAAAATACTACCAATATAAAAACACTCCAGCAAACTACCAAATCTATGGAATACAATCCATAATATTTTTTCCCCCAACCTCACATTTCTTACCTTTCTCTGTCCCACCTCTAACATAGTTTTGTCCAGAACTTGTAATAAGATTGTCAATCAACATCTTGGCTTTGTTTTGCACATCAGTGCTGCCAAAAATCTTTACTTCAGATTCATAGGTTCCTCTTGTAACCTATGTTCAAAAACATCACTGAATTTTTTTTTCATACTGCAAAGACAAACATTATACAAGAACACATACTGAAAACGATTTTTAATCTTTTTTTCCCTGAAAAAGGCCCTTTAATCCCTTTTCTAAAAGGGAAGGAAATAAACGCAATCATAAGGAAAAGAAAATCAGTAACCTTTTCCTATTTTCACATAACATCCAAGTTGCACCCTCAATTCCACTTCCTTTTCACTAACTGTAAAACAGTGGCATTATCACAGCTATTGTACCACCCTTCAACGTCCTCCAAATGGTTTACACAGAAAAAAAAACAATTATGTTCCCAACAGAGCCCATTTCTTGACAACATACAGCACATGGTACCTTTATCCTGGAACCTGAAGAATCCTCAAGTTCTTTAATTTTAGCTCCACCCCTACCTGTTATAAAGATACACAGCAGGTATTACAGAGATTTAGGACAAACTGTCTGTTTGTGACCATACTCCAAGACTTTCATATAAGTGCGTGTATCTACAAATAAAAGAACTTGTGACACCAAAACACTGGAGACTTCAGGCAACTCTTTCGTCAATTAATCAAATGCAAGGTTTGTGTGTAAGGGAATGCCGTTCAGTAGAAGAGACGGAGGAGTAAAACTAGATCGAGAGATTGCCACCCTTCCTCCATGTGACTAGAGGGGCTTCAGAACACTTGCACATTGCTGGCCTTGAGAAACAGACGTGAACTCGTCAACTTTAGGGTAGAAAAATTTCCCTGGCGAGTGGCAGAAACCCTGCAAAAGCACCCTGCCATGCCCGGGTGGAGAGAGACGCACGGGAACTGCGAGGGGCGCGGGCCCTTCCACGGCCAGACTGACGGAAGGCCGGCATGCACTCCCTCAGGACACTGCCGGGGGCCGGCTCTTCCCCACCCGCTTACCTCAGCGGGTCAAGCACCGGGCCCGGGAAGGGGGGGCACCCGTCATTACCTATGAGAGTTCCGACCAGGGCGCTATCCAGGTGGAAGCAGAGCGGCGCCGCACAGTCCCGAGCCTGGCCGGCCGCAGCTCGGGGCGGCCGCTGCCGCGCCGCCCGCCTCGGGCCGCCAGAGCCTTCAGCGCCTCGCGGCTCCCACCTTTCCCCTCCAGGATTCCCCGTGTCCTTGCCCCGTCGCCCGTCGCCCCCCACGGAGGCGCGGCCCCACGAAGGGGTGCTGGGCGACCAGCAGAGCGGCCCAGCGGCAGCAGCGGCCCGCGGCCAGTCCGGCGCGCCCAGCTCCTCATCGCTGCTCGCCTCCCAGTCCGACATGGCGGCCGCAGCCGGCTCGGCCGCCCATGCGGAGGGACTTGGCGCGGCTCAAGCCCGGGGCGCGCTGATTGGCCGGGCGGGCGGCTCTCTGAGCCGTGATTGGCTGGCTCCTCAAGGAGGCAGAGGGTCGATGGCTGCCGCTGTGTTTCAGGGGGATCCGGGAATCGGTTCGGTTGGAAAAGGCCTCTGGGATCTTCGAGTCCCACCCGTGATGCAGCAGCACCTTGTCAAACGCACCGTGGCACTGAGTGTCTGAGACCGGGAGAGTTTCCGAGAGAGTTTTCCTGAGACGTGCAGTGTTTCCTTAAGCACTTCGAGCACGGTGACTCCCCCGCTCCCTTGGGCAGCCTGTTCCAATGCCCAATCACTCTATCTGCAAAGAACTTGTTCCTAGTGCGCAACCTAAACCAGCCCTGGCACACTTAGGACTGTGTCCTCTTGTCCTGTCATTGGTGGCCTGGGAGAAGAGGCTGACCCCCACCTGGCAGCAGCCTCCTGTCAGGCAGTTGTAAAGAGCCATAAGGGCCGCCCTGGGCTTCCTTTGCTTCAAGATAACCAACCCCTGCTCCCTGTGCTGCTCCTTACAGGACTTGTGTTCCAGACCCTTCGCCAGCCTTGCCCTTCTCTGGACTCGCTGCAGCACCTCGGTGTCTTTCCCGCAGCGAGGGACCCAGAACTGGAGAGAGAATTGCCCTCACCAGTGCTGAGTAGTAGAGGGACAGTCATTGCCCTGGTCCTGCTGGCCACACTGTTGCCGATATTTTCTGATTTTCCTCTCTCCCTGCTCCTCTGCCGGCATCGGGTGACCCTGGGTTGGGCTTAGCTGAGGAGCAGGAGAAGGATGCAGCAGAAGCAAGAACATAGTTGAGAATATGTAGGAAGCCCCCAAAGTCTGTAGGGTGGAGGGAGAAGGCAGGCGGCCTCAGGTGATGCAACAGAGTGAGGGTGGCTCTGTGTAATTTTGCCAGGTGCCCAGGCTGGTGTCATGCTGATACATTGCAGTCAGATTTTTAAAGCGAAGTCATAATACTTAATCTCAAATGAAGCCTTAATGATGCTTTAATGAAGTTTTTATGTTCAGCATGACTCAATGTACTAAAGCTGATACAATACTGGACACAGCATCACAGAACGGCTGAGCTTTAATGCCTCTGGGGGCCATCTCGTTCAACCCCTTCTGCTCAAGCAGGGACACCAAGAGCCAGTTACCAAGGTGGCTTGTGACTTTCTCCAAGGACAGAGATTTCAAAACCTCCCTGGGTAAACCGTGCCAGTGCTTGATTACCATCACTGTGAAAAAAATAGAGAAAACCAAATGAAAACAAAAAAGAGCTAACATACCCCATGCCCCTTCAATTACACTAAAAAAGTGCTAAATGGGTGTTTAAATTTCCTTGTTAGGTAGGGTCCTGGATTCTTATTCCTCAGAGCTCAACACGAAACATTTACACATGTGTCTTTATGGATACATATCACCTCCTGTGCCTAGTTATGGCAATCTGCCAGGTAACCCAACAGGAAAAACTACTCTATGCTGTCTTCTGACCCTTCCCTAACAGCTCTGTGCACGCAGGAAGCAAGGCTGCCTGGTTTAACACAAGAAGAGAATGTGTACATTTGCTTCTTTCCCTGTCCTCTGTTTATTCTTAGGCAGAGCTTGGTAGTATTCACATTGGCTGACATGGAAACCTTCCCTTTCTGCCTACCGTGGCTTTAAATTTCAGTATCTTAAGATGATGTTCATCAGAGAGGCTGGGGATCACCTGCACATTGAGATATCTGGGTCTGATCTTGAAGCCTCCACAGAGGCAGTGACTTCACCACAAGAACAGGCTCTCTAGTATTTTACACTCAAATAGTGAAGCTTGTCTTCAGCCAGGCTGTAGGAAGAGCACAGTGGCAAAAATAGGCATATAGCAAGTGAGTGGTTCAGATTTGGTGCAGTAACATTCTACAGCAACTTTCATGGTCAAATGCAGAAGAAACGGCTTCACCTAGACCTCAAGTTAAACTGAGATGACAGATGTGCCTTCCATGAGAAATCCTGCTCCCCACGCAGGTCCTCGATTGCCAACACTGAATCCATTGCCCTTTATCAAACAAGGAAGGCAGCAATAACTTCCAAGCTCATTTTCATGGAGGAGCTGCAACATTAAGTGAAAGTAAACTGCTGCAAACAGTTACCAGAAACTGAACATGTCAGACTGGTTTCTGCACATTTTATTCTAATAAATTTCCTTCGTGGTGTTTTGGTCCACTTATTAAAAAAATTACAAAACTTCAAAAGGAAAACAATGAGCAAGCTTAATTGTTTTTTTCTTGCCTGATATGTGGTCACACCATGCAATCTTTTATATAAGGAAAAAAACTCAGTAGTCACGTTACTTTTCAAGTCATTTTTATTAACAACTATATGGATTCAACTTTGTCAAGAATTTACAATTAACATTGTAATGTACTGGCTAATGTTGCAGTGTCAGTGGAAGCAGCCATCGTGCTTTCTAAGCCTGCTACGAAACTTTCTTTTTGTCTTTCAAAGAAGTCAAAAATGCTTCCAATAGCAGATGACATTGGATATGTCGAATTGTCCTGTGTGTGGCCACGGATGAATGAATGGCCACATTTGCATCCAGATGAATGGATAGGAAAATATTAAATATTACATGCTTCCACTGACGTTGCAGAGGACAAATCTTATTTCAAAAACAAATTAATCTTTTTAGACAGTGACAGCACATTGTGTGATGTTGTAATCCATTTGAATAAAGTCAATTAACACACTTGGAAAAAAAACGTGAAGCAGAAATACCTGGGACAAATTCTTTTCCATATTTCATTCAAACCCAGTGAATCCAAAAGGATTGCATGACATATGAGTCAGGATAAAAGTTGGCCCAGAGAGGCAAGTTCATTTCTGGTATAGGTGGTTCAGTTCCTGTAAGGTCAATGGAACTGAATCTGATTATCCCAATGGAGGCTGAGCTTCACCCAGTTGGGCAGTGAATTCATTGAAGTCAGTGAAGCCATCCAAGGATGAATTTAACCTTGGGTGTTTAAACCCTTTTTTCCTCCATTCCTTTGCTGTTATATTTTCTTTTCCTGCTTTCTGAATATTCAGATTTTCTCTGTGCTTTAAAAAAAATGTCCCTTCTCTCCTTCCCTTTTTATATCAGTACTTTGTGCGTTATTTTTTATATAGTCAATGTGACAAGGGTAAAGTCAGCTAAGTATTAGTTTCCTCAGGAAATAACTGGAATATTACCATTTTCACTTCAAACAGATGCCCAACAAAATCAGGATTTGAATCTGAGTTCCCAATTCAAGAAAAATTCTTGAATTTCATAGAATGAATGAATTCCATAGAATTTTTGCTTGAGTAAGGATTGCAGGTCCCAATCCAGAAATACTACTGTACATCAGATGTTCTACTATACATCAGCAATTCAGCATGATTTGACTTATCACAGAAAAGCAGGTGAATTACTCATCACCATACTATAATGAGAGCAGTCACTCTAAGTAGGAGTATCTCAAAAACATATGGAACAACTGTGGGCACTGTAAATAAAAGTGTATGATCTTTGCAATCTTGAACCCTAGGCTAAAACTTCATATTCATATTTAAATAAAAAGTATAGATCATATAAGCCAGGAGCAAATACAAATTTTTGAACAAATAATAGTAATTGAAACCATTCTTTTCAGCTCTCTCTTCATTCAGGTAGAAGAACATGCTGACCAGAAAACAGTTATTTAGATAAGGCTTAAGTCCTGAAGCTCTTACTTAATTTCATTTTCTCTCTTCAAACAATTCTCAAGTGGATTGTAAATCAGAAAAAAAAAATATTTTTTGTCCTGACTCATGGACAAATCTTATTAGTTGTCATGAGCTGGACTTTAATAAGGAGCTCAGGACAAGACTTGAAAAGCCAGACAGGCCCTTCTTTTGTGAAACCAATGAATGACTGTCAGTCATTACACTGTCTTTGAAAGAGAGAGCATAGAAACTCCTCACGAGGAAATATGAGTAAAGCTTATAAAAGTCCAAACAAACAATTCTTTCTCTTTAAAATTTCATATATTCACTACTCTTTCTATTTTCTATCAATATTATGTTAAAAAACCCTATATGATAAGACTTGCATCTACAAAAATAATAATAATGGTGAGCATAAAAGAAAAAAAAATTAGAATTTTAAACCTTAATTTGAAAAGATATGATCTTCTGGGTTTATCAGTACTTTGTAAAGACATTAATATTTTCATACATAATTTATAGAACTCATTCTTTTGTGCACAAAATTGTATTAAATAAATTAACTTAAAGTTAGAAGGACTCAAGCATCTCATTTAAGGCAAAAATACCAAGTTTCCATGAGATAAATTATCAGCAAACCCCAAGGCCCTGTTTCTGTGCAGACTTGGGACAGGCAGGGCCATTGCTCAGTTCTCCCATCGACGCCTTCCAGGTGCAATGGGGATGCAACCATCTGCTCCTGCAGATGAAGGTGGAAAAGTGGTGTCCAATTCATGATGCCTTGGATTTTCGGTCTCGTCAAGGAGGGGAAGGGAGTTTCACTATGGGCACACCATTGCCATGTGCCCAATCACTTGCTCCTTAACTGAACCCAGCGGCACATTGATGCTTAGGTCAGCAGGAGGCTTCACATGAAAGGCAAGAAAGGCACCATAAACAGGAAAAAGGAAAAAATAGCCTAAAAAACTATTATAATTTTAAAATTTTCAATACTTTAAACTTACATATCTGTCTGGATAAACTGCAGACATTCAAATAAGTTAACAGGTAAGTGAACTGAGATGTGGAAAAAAATGTATTTATCCTCACAAAATTGCTGTTGTAATCAGGCTTCGGTATTGTCAGATTGCACATAAAAGAAAACAGGAAAGGCTGAATGTGGTGAACTATATGGCAAATCAGCGGTGAGGAAATTGTGCTTCAAGGTGTCTTTCAGGATTTAACAACTGAAGCTTGCTCCAGCATAAGCCATGGAATACAGTGTACCATCCATGGACCCCGTACAATGACACAATATATACACTCTACAGTTTGCACGTACTTCCACATAATATAGTTCTCATGTAACATCCAGGAATACTTCTGTAAAGCAAATGGAAGCATAAGTTACAATGGTTTCATAGTAAACAGATCAGCTCCTTCACAATACAATCTACAGCATTTAGCCACGGTTAAGACTGGAGTGATGTTTTTGATGTACATAGCGAGTTCCCAGTGGGTCTGGGCCTTGAGAAAACACTGCCCTGAGTGAGCTGGCACTGGCACACCCATACATTCGGTATTCCTGCTGCTAGAGGGAAGCTGAGCCCAAGCTGGGCTGTCTACAAGCCTGTGGTGCAGGTGGGGTGACAATCTGGCAGGAGGCAGCACACAGAAACCTCATTCATCTGGGAAGAGTGAAAGCCCGTTTAGGCTCTGCAAGGGTTCTCCCAGTGGCAAAGCCTTGCAGGGGATGTGCAGGCAGGCACTAACACTGCTCCTGCACCTCAGCAGAAGTGAAGTGTAGGCTAGAGTAAGAAAAAAAAAGAAGATGTATCAGGCAGGAATGCTCAGTCTGATGTAGGCTTTGAATTTGAAAACTTGGGTTTTAGCAGGAAGGAGTCTGAGGGTCCTGTGTTGGAAAGTTCACAAGAAATTACTGTCGTTGGGACACAGTGTTGAGCTAAGAGTGGGACCATTTTCCCTCTCTCCTCTTCCACCTTTTGTTAAAAAAGCAACAAGCCCTTGTCTTTTTTTTTTCTTTTTCTTTTTTTTTTTTTTTTTAGTTAAGGTGGTTTTCTCTACTTCTATTTCTGTTTCTGATTGCCTGCATGACTTTTTTTTTTTTCTTTTTTTTTTTTTTTTTAATAACACTTAGTTTCTGTGAGAAAAAAAGCATGAAACTTTTTCTGTCTTTACCTTTCTTATTTTAATTTCTGGGATGATTTCCCTTCCTGCCCATATGAATCCATATTATTATTTATTTATTTCCCCATGGATTGTGTTGTCTTTCTCCCTTCTGTTCTGCCCTCTTTACTTTTACTCTGTATTTCAGTTCCTCATTTTCCCTTCTTGCCCAGCCTTATGAAAGTGCTGTTGTAGTATCAGGTTGGGACTGCAAGAAAAATTGCCAGAATTTTGACAAGAAGGGAATATTGCTTCTACAATAAAGGCAGCACCTGCTTCCTTCCCTCACCTACTGCTGCCAAAATGGTTCAGATTCACAAGTCAGCTTCTCAATGAGACTGGAAGAAGGAGAGATTCCTTTGAATTTTCAGAGCAGTCACCCACATTATCCACTTCTGAGGCCAGACCAAATCCTTAAAATACAAATCTTTTGTAACAAAATAGTTCTTGTTATAAAGAACAATGTGACAGTGGTGTGTCAGGTACTTCTGCCACACCACTAGATCACCAAAAATCAGATATTAACATACTGTTCTTCAGAGCTAAAAATAACTGATTACTGATGAGTTAATGTGTGTATCTTGTGACAGGCAGCCATTTCTAACCCCATGTTACTCATTTCCTCGGTACCTTGCTAGCAGCTGTAGATAATCTTTTTGTTGTAAACATAAACTATCATCTAAATCCGGACATTATATATATATATTTAATCAGTTCAGAAGCAAAGTGCTTTAAACCTTAAGATTTTTACTTCTGCCCCATAGAAACAGCACAAGGTCTAAATGCTCAAATTTTTGTTTTTTGATACATCCTGCAGCATTAGCTTTGTAGGCAACTCATTATTTAAACCTACTGTACTACATGAAAGGCTGCTGTACTGTAGGTGTAAATTTGGATGTTAGCCATTGCTTAGACATGCTTTTTCATGCAACTAGGAAATATGGGCTCATTCAACTGCTTTGCAGATTCATCCTGATTTTTGTGATTTTATCTTATTAAAAAGGCTTTCAAAACAGTTCATGCTATGATATGTATGACTAGAGGAATGACCCAGCCAATGAAGAAAGCCAGAAGTTATTTAAGTTTGACATGGAGCAGATTGAGTGCTTCTGTACCATCCCCTGGCTTGCAGATGTTTTGAGATGATCTTGATATTCCAGTCCTTAGAGAGTCAGCAGAGAGAGTTGTTTCCACTAATGGGCGCGAGATGGCTTCAGTAGTCTCTGTCCCTGCCTCTGTCTCCAACTCTTCATCCGTTATAAATAATTTTGACTCCCTCCATTTGGAGTATACATCTTGGCTACCTCTGGAACCACTGGAGTCACTGCCAGCAATCTGTATATTCAGTTCTTCTGTTGACTGTATAAGGTTTTGTACAGATAAAGATTTTCCTAAATCCATTTGCACTACAGGTTTAACTGAGAGCAAAGGTTCCCCTTCTGTATCCAGACTTTTTCTCCATGTGAGGTCCTTTGTCGCACTGGGCTGTGCAACTTGTCCATTATCCTTTGATGCAACAAGGCAAGCGGTGACATTAGAAATATTTTCCTGTGTGGTTACAGGAATAATATGAATGGGCTCAGGCCTATTGATATGCTTCATCGATGAGAAGGGTGGTATTTGTAATGTTGTCGGAGTTGCTGGCTTAGTTGTCTGGTTTATTTGGTTTGATGTATTATTTACTGTTGCAGGTCCATCATTTGGCACTTGTGTTGCTTGACTATGCATAGCTGGACTAAAAGCATAGTAAGCCTGAGTGCTAAATTCATTTGGTGTCAGTATAAGCTGTAGGCCACGAGACAGATTGGCACTAGCTGATCTGGATACACATCCACTAAGTTGTGCAGAATTAGACAAATCTTTGCTGTCTGATGGGCTCTGATAATCAGAAGTCTGCTCAGACTCGAAAGCTGGCATTTGAAATGAAGCCAAAGTGAGCGCGGATGCAGATCCTTTTCGCAAAACTTGTTGATAAATATCTAATAGACAGTCCAGTTTTGATTCAATGGATTGTACCTATATGAGAGGAAAAGGTCAACATTAGTGCCAAATACTAATTTAAAATATCTGTAACCCAAGCAAAGGGAAAATGTAACTGCTGAAGAGAAAAATGGAAGTAGCTTGATGTGCACTGTTGACCCTTGAAAAAGAATGTCAGAAGCCATGTACATTTTTCATAAGCAAGCTGAGAAAAGGGGGGAAGAGGTTAAGGTAATAAGATGCACATAATTTTTATTTCAACATGTAAACAAAGCAGATACTAGAAAAAAAAAATTTACCTGTTCAGCTTTTGAAACTGGCAATAAAACACAGAAAAGGCATGAGCAATAAAGCAAGACAAAGTAACACAGATAGTCACTCTACCTGTTTCTCCACTTTGACTACCCGCCCTAACATACTGACGTCATCAGTTGTCTCATGCTCTGCAGGATTCTTCTCTCTGCTTCTTTTATCTGCTGTGATTTGTCCTTTCCCAAGAATTTGGTCAACGCTGTAAGAGAAACCAAAAGCTGTTGCCATTCCTGGAACTGGCATAGATGTGGAAGTGTTTGCTATATTTATATTTTAAAAATAAAAAATTACAGTACTTCAGGAAAGCACTCAAAGAAGAAGACAAACAATTTTATTAATTAAGGGAAATGAAGAAAAAAAAAAGAAGTGATTTTTGAGCATTTTAGACTGCTTTTCTTTTTTGTTGGCACTAACCAGGAACCAGAACTTAGCCATCATCTGGGAAAGCCAAGGCAAGACTTGCTGAAAGGGGGGAAAAAAGCGGTGGCCTCTCCAACAGCTTGATGTTTTGGAGAAACAAACATACCAGTGCCACTCCCAGCTCTCCCATCCTAACAACAACATCCACCCTGGGACAGTTGTCAGTTTGAACCAGGAATCCCTAACCTTCTCTGATAATGATAAATATGATATAATGTTGTTTGGTTTGGTTTATTAATTACTTTTGCTGGGAATCTCTAACAGAAAACCTACATTACCAGTAGTTCTCAATTTCTTTTATGTGAAAAGAGGAAGTATGGGATGGGAAAGAGGCAGTTCTCAATGTCTTCCTCACCCTTTTGAATAAAGTCCTTGTTTACAAATGGACTTTACAGATAAAGTATTACCTTTTCTATTCTTCAGACTTCCATTTTCTGAGAAAAAAATGGATACATGTTTTTTTGTTTGGTTTTGCCCACAATTCAATTTCTGGCTCAGCTGTGTTCACAGAAAGAGAGGCTGCGTAACACAGAAATGTTAAACGTTGCCAATAAGCAGTGAACGACAGTAGATGCTTATGCAGAGTGTAACTAATTCTCTCCTTACCGTGACTGAAGACTTTTAATCCTGCATAGCATGTCTAGATGACCTGCTGAATACTGTTCAATGACATCTTTGACATCATATGGACGAAGCGTTTCCTTAAACTTTCTCTTTGCAACATGAAACTTCATAATTCTGTGGGGGAAAGGCATTTTATAGGTTAATTTTCAACAGTTGCAGAACCATATGTATATTTCACTGACAAAATTTGGCAGTTCATTTTTGAATTGAAGGTATTTTCAATACAGCTTGTGCACGTAAACTTTCACATGGTTGTTTAAGTACAAATGCACTGTAGCTATTTCTTTGAATTGTTTGAGAGATCAGGTAACACTGTTTTAAAGACTGCAGAGCAGGTTTAGTGTATCAGTATATACCTGTTCGACTTTTTTATATTAGGTGCTTGATATGAAAGGTATGCCTGACTCAAACCTGGAATTAGTTTCACTGACTTGAGTGAGATATCATGTCAGCTACATTTGTGCATGAGGTACTTCTGTTCTTGTTACAGGAAAGATTTCTTTAGTGAATCGATTACACAAACTTAAATAACAGTATTCTTGTTCTGGTGTTCATTTTAAGTTCCTTGCTTTCCTCTTTGTGGGAAGAAAAAAAAAGCACCCCATTAAGTTTTCATCAGTTTTTATTTTTTAGTTAACATTCAGGCCTAAATATTAGTTTCAACTTATTTGTCTGACTTAAGATCAAATTTTGCAGGCTGAAGATAAGTTTTCATGTTTGTTCCCTACTGGAATATATAGGAATTATTGCTTAATTAGCATGCACTAGTTTTCCCTTGAACTTTCCTGCAGAATAGTAAGGTTTCAAGTAACAGTAAATATCCAAAATTGATTAATAGCATGCATGTTTTTATCTAAGTCTTGCACAAGTTTCTGTGATATGTGACATGAACATGTGATGTCCCCTGAGTGGCTCTTGATAGAATAGGAAGTTTGATATTAAATCGCAAATTTTCAACAATAAAAATGACAAATTTGGAAGGTAAATGACAGTGAGATGATTTTCCTGGTCAGCTGGTAGAACCTGAAGTTTTCCTTGGTTTACATAACAATTAGGAGAGAAGACAAGGGATCAGGTGTATTAGCCATGCTGGCCTGTGCTGCAGAGCTTATGAATTCCCATTAGGGCCAGACTGCTGATATTTGCTATCTATTGCAATTGAAAAAGCAGAGACTGCAAATTGTTATCCTATCCCAAATGCCAGCATTCATGATAATATATTCCCTCTGGGTTTATTATGATATGTAATTAGCAACTGTAAGACAAATTATAATGAAACCCAAAACATGGTTCTCACTCTCTGATAAAAATAGATTATTAATGTTTTAGTGGAATTTAGAAAAGTCATTCTTCATATAGTTAGGATAGATATTATGATAATTGGCATGTAGAGTTGCCTTGATAGTGTATAGTGATCCTCTACTGATTTTTGTATCATACATAAATGTTCTTACAGATAACGTCAGCCTTTCTCACAGCTTGTTTGTATTTCCCATTCTGGTGACTTTCAGTTAAAAATGAGATTGTTTGCCACTGGTATAGAACTTGAACTATGATTCTGATTATAGAAATTAAAAATGGAAAAGGCCTGTTAGGAGCAGTCCATCAACTTGACACTTCAGGACTGATCTCCACGCACTTTCAAATATATTGAAATATATTGGATCATGGATTTTTCTCTTTTGCATTACCAGCTAGTTGTACAGGCCAATGGCTTTTGCTGTCTTTTGTAATCTGGAAGCCCGTGAAGGTGTGATGAATCGGGGATGCAGAATTTTTTTGCCTTTTCTGTGTGTTTTTTTTTTTTTTTTTTTTTTTTTTTTTGTTTTGTTTTGTTTTTGTTTTTGTTTAGCTGTCAAATTATGCCAAGATGTTGGTTTATAAGACCCTGACAACCTAATCTTCTGAATCTAGTTCTTTATTGAGGTTACGAAGAATGAATAATGCAGCTGACATATAAGACAGTATAATAGTTTTGTTGTTACTATTATTATGTTTCAGTGGTCACAATGTTTTACTTCATGCATTTAATAAAGTAAAAATATGAAATTCTATTGGAAAAGAAGAGCCAGACAATTACTGGCATAATTGAAGACAACTGAATTTACCACAACTGGGTGATTTTACAAAGGAAGAGGCAGAAGACTAATTATTATTAACAACCATGGAAGCTCTTTAATCAGTTAGCACAAAAGTCTTCATTACTACTTTGCAGCTTTATAACACTTTTTTTGCTTATCAAGGCAGTTTGTTCATAATGTTCAGAAGTCAAAGAGAATTGAAAGCATCACAGCTGTATGATGTAGTGAGCTGCAACTGTAGTATTTCTGTTTTAGGTATTAGCTCATGTGATTCCATCTTAATTAACTTCAGCAGGGTTTAGAACAGACCCATATTGCTTACTTCTTTTTCTTCAAGTACAGAAAATTTTACATAAACTGTACAAAAAATATAGCACTATTAAAAAAGTAATTTTAAAAGCCTGCAAGTTAATTAAGAAAAAGAAAAACTGAATTCTTTCAGTGATGGAGCCTTGCAACTGCTTTGCAGTTTTTAAATTTTGTTGAATCTTCACAGTTACTTAGTGTCACTTTGGTAAAATCAGTTGGCATCCTGCATCTTGAAATCACTGTGTCATTAATGCACTGTGAGGGTGGTAAGGCTCTGGAGCAGATCACGCAGGAAAGCTGTGGATGCCCCATCCCTGGCAGTGTTCAAGGCCGCGTTGCATGGGGCTTGAAGAAAGCTGGTCTCAAGACCCAAACAACCTTGGAGCGACCGAGAGGGGGGTGTCCCTGCCCATAGCAGGGCGGTCGGAGCTGAATGGTTGTTGCGGTCACTTTTACCCAAACCATTGCGTGATTCCTTATGTTTGGACACCCATCCTGACAGATCATGTACAACTACGTAGACTGTGCGTTCCCGTGGGATAAAAACAAAGCTAGTTGCAGGTAACCTATCCGTACAAAAAAAGGAGAAAATGAGCCCCGAGTGGCGCAGCCCGCGGCTTTCCGGAGCAGCAGCCCCGAGCTCGCACGGGAGGGCAGGGCGGGCGGGCCCGGGCTGCCCTTCCCAGCGGCACCAGCAGGGGGCGAGCGGGGCCCGTCCCAGGCCGCGCCGCCGGGAGCGGGGCCGCGCGGGCCTCACGGCGTTGTGCGGCCCCCTCAGCGTGTGCGGAGCGCTCTGTGCCGCGCAGCAGGGTGGCGGTTTGTAACTCGGATCGAACGTGACGGGCCACACGCTGTTGTTAACCCACCCAAGCCACGAGCATGACAGCGTTCTGGTAAGAGTTACAAAAAGTAGCTTATTTTAGTGATGCGTACAGAGAAGGGCAGAAAAAAAAAAAAATCTGTCGAAGCAGACCGATATATTAAAGTGTTTTGTCTCGAATTAATAGCTAAACCACTGGTCCTACTAATCTTTATGTATGCTGATCATCTGTGGAAAGTTACAGGTCCAATACCAACTTTTGTTTTATTGACCCATAGCAGCCAAGAACAGTGCCCATTTCATTTATCTGTTCTCAGATGCAGGTTTGGCACTGCTCTAAAATTAAGTGTTTTCTGTACATGCATGCTGCATATCTTCCCTGGCATTCACTGCGTCGTAATTTGCATTCATGTTGCCCTTTCCAGTAGTAAAAGTTGTTTTGCTCGTCATTTAGTGCACTTTCCTGAGGGTGGCACCAAGTTAGAAGAGCTCTAATCCTTCGTGCAGCCCTGTCATACTCATGCCATTCACACAAGCTGTGTCTTGTCAGTCTTGTCATTATCTCAGGAAGAAACAGAGCTTCATTCTACTGGGATTCAGGTGGAATCATACATGGTTACTGCCTGGAATATTAAAAGACAGGTAGGTTGTTTTATCCATAGCCAGATGAGGTGACTACAGGCTGTTTGCTCACCTACAACATGAGGAAAGCAGGTGTATAGAGATCTACCTGTGCTGGTGCCTCTGTCTCACTACCCTTACCTTGCCAAATATCCATTCTTCCTGGTAAAAATGAATGTGCAGAAGAGATCAGGATCCAACATAGAGAGGCCAGCAGGCAAAGATGTTTGAGACACAGTTCTATTACATGTGAGGCAAGTAAGTCAAAATTGTCTTCTCTCTGGTGTCTTAGCCTGACTCATCCCCTAACAGCCAGAAACATGATTTTCCCCCAGGTACAGCACTGTCCTAGCCAAACACATGTATAAGAGCCTTGCCTAGGCTCTGAATACCATCTGGCAGAAAATGAACAATGTGTTTGGATTAAAAAGAAAGAGGGGATTCTGAAGCACTACACTGAACAAATTCAAAATGGCTACTAAAAATAAATTTTATAGGTGTTGCAGGAACATTGTAAAGACTGAACATAAATGGTAAATTATATTTTCCATCTTTGTCTGTTAAATATGTATGACTGTTCAACTATACAGCTTATCAGCTCTAGAATTCTCAAGTTTCATTACATTTAGCCACAGTTTTTTTTTTTCTTAGCAACAAATGAAAACATATCTTTGCAATCACTAGAGTTAAAGAGAGAAAAGACCTATTAGGTCAGTACTTTCATCTTCCTGCCATTGCAGTTATTTTCTATTGCATATTTATTTATGCTTCTAAAATCTCATTTTATATTCCATAAATAGTACAGTAATTCCATCATTTCCATGTGGAAAGTATTATTGAAATGAGCGCTGCTTGCTGTGGAAAACGATCAGAGATATCACAATATAGGGAAACAAGGTATCCTAATCTTCCTTTTAGTCTCTTTTATACACATTCATCATTGTAAACTCACAGAGCTGGAAAAGGCAATGCTTTTTGTTAGTGTCCAGGAACTCTGCAGGATATTAATGGCTTTTTGTTCACAACAAGACTGGGGACGGTTGAGTAGTGCTGAAGACCCTGCTGGCACACAGACTCAGTGCCCTGCTAGCCAGGACTGCTTTGTGCACTGCTCTGATCCCAGCCAGAGGCCGTGCGTGAGCAGGACTGATCCTGACTGAGCCCAAGGCATGCTGTGGTGCACACCACGTTTCACCACACTGCCCATCTGCTCCCTGCTCACCCAACCCTGTGCAAATGCTTCGAGCAGCTTGTCTGTACTTTCCTCACTCCCTCAGTTGATCTTTCCTGACAGAGAGCTTGTGGAGTAAGAGGGGATGGAGCGGGCAGCACGCGAGATAAAAGACTCAGTTTAGGAGGCTTTGAGAGCAGATTGAGAGCTTGACATGTTACCAGGCAGGTTTGCCTGGTGGGTCTTCAGTAGGACTAGTTGAGAGTCCTGTGTTTTTTAGAAAGGACCAAAATGTTGAGAACTTTTTCAGGAAAGGACTGTTTTCTCCATCCTCTGCTTTGACTATAACAAAATGAAAGTTTGGCGGTTTGTTTACTTTAAAAGCTGCTTTGAAGAATAAAGTAGCCCTGGAAAAATATAAGTAAACAAGGTCAAAAGTGACACAGTAGACTTTGAAATCACCAAAATGAAAAATTATAAACAAACCAGTTTTTGTCTTTTGCTATTTCAAGGCTGTGCAACCTGAGAGTAAGCAGCATATTTTAGGCTCCTTGCACAGGAAAAAAACCCTCACCCCAAATGTTTTGATTCCAAAACTGAGAGAGGACTTACCTCTGTAAATCCACAGGCATAAATTAATTTTGTTAATTTAATTTCCCCTTAAAACAAAAGGACTAATTGTGTCTTTGTAAAACAATTTGTACCCAGGTCTAACCAGGAAAAAAATAATTAGACTCCCTTATAGCAATTTTTCAAGTTGATGCATCGAGAATGGATTCAACTGTTCTGTGTTTATATTTGGGGTCTTTCCCTAGTGCGTCATAAAACTATGCAAGTGCCTTCTGTCTTTGCCTGCCTCTGTATACCAGCATGAAAGGAAAACCAGCCTTCACCCTCCCCCACTGCCTTTGCAATTCAAAGCTGTTTCTAAAAGCAAACTTCAAAATGAGGCACAAAGTTTCCATATAGGCAGATGTTATCATCTTGAAATTCTACAGTTACTATATAGAGTCTCAGATCCTTCTTCAGATGTTTGCATAGATCCCAGCGTAGTCTGGTAACAGATACTCTGAATAATCAGAAAGAGGTGTATCAGCTACCTGATGAACTGAATTATCAGTCTCTTGATTTTGAGAGATTAAAGTATAGCATATACAGAAGTCTCAAGATCATGGCATATTACTGCTTTACAGGTGTCAAACAAAGGTAAGTTTCTGAAGCAAGATGCATGTGTCACCTGTGATCTTGCAATACACTAAAATATGCAGGGAGATGGGAGATATTCATGGCTAATTGATGGCAAGTAGAGATTCTTATTCTCAGCCTCAGTGGTGACATGAGTTGTTTTTCTAGTAGGCCAGGCATGCAGAGTAAAAGTTGGAGATAATATAAAAATTTGGTTCTCATCAGTTAAATAGTACATGTCTGAAACAATCAAATCTTGTACCTTTGCTCCTCTTAGAACATTTCTGTGGATGGTACTGTGGAGAAAGTTTCCCAACTATATCCTTTACATTTGGTTACTTTCTGTTTGAGCTGATAATGACCAAGAGCACCAAGCAAAAATGCAGATGATGCATTGAATAATCCAGTGGTCCCCTAGAAAACGAGCTCCATGAAGTAAGTATTAAAATGTGAAGTCAAGGAATTTGGACAGTATGAATAATGATTATCCCTTGTCAGGACAAGTGGCAAGGTGCACCTGGAGCCAAGAGTTATCCAGTCTGTTTAAAATGCAGCACCACAGAGAAGTATCTTTGACACTGAAGTCAATGGATTATGCTGACAGTTCCTAATGTGAGCATCTTCCATTTGAGGGAATAGGCTTGTCTTGTGGGTGGGTGTCCACTGTGAAAAAAGGATTTCTGTCACCTGCTGAAACATTGCTAGCAAGAGATGGTTTTCAGCAGTGACATTTGGCTTGCCAGTTGCAGTGGCTGTGGACACAAGCCTGGTATCTGAGTTGTCCTGTGAGGTCATTTCCAGGCAGATTGGAAAAATGGCAGGAAAAGAGGTCTGCAAATGATCTATCAAGCTGTCTGTGCTGGTAGAAAAGTTTCAGAAACAGCCTGACTCACTATCTGTCTTCATTTTACTCAATGGAAAAGGGGAAGGAATTACAAGTAGCCCATAGGTTATCACTGTATGAAATTATGTGATAAAAAGCTCGAGGTTTTTCTTCCTATAGTGCTGAGAAAACTCAGGCAGGGGTTTCTGTACAGGGAAACATTGTCTTTCCGTAGATTTTTGCAGAAATTCCTTTTGGCTGCTGCCTGTCTGTCTGCCTACCTTCCTGCACTCGAGAAGGTGCTGGACACTGTTGTGTCCAGAGATATCCTGAGGTTTGCTGCCAGCAGACAGAGAATGCTTGAGCTCTCCTTGCTTGTTGCTGTACATTTCATGGTGGGGATTTTGACTGTCAGGATTTATACTTCAAAATACGCTGGAAGATAAATAGCCTTGGCAGACTCAAGAGGGTGAATGACATGTTTAAACTTTCAATGCAGGTAACTTCATAAAATTCAATGCAGTTTGCTACTTTCTTGGAAAAGGAAACCATTTGTTTTAAATTATTTGGATTGTATTTCATTTAGTGGATAGTAGTAAGCAAGGCTTTGCACAATTGAATGAATGTAATTATTCTGTTTTTATCAGAAGAAATTTGGAATAAAAGTCATATGACAGTCTCAGGAATATGGAAATGCAATAAAACCCTATACTTTTAAAGAAAATAATTTTTCCAGGCAAGGTGATACATGCTTAGGAAAAATACGTCAAATTGTAGTTTGGATAACATAAAAGATAATGGAAAACAGCATCCTTGTCTGTGTCAAATCATGTAACATTTTTAGATATTGAAAAACTGATAACAGAACTGATAAAATGTTTTGATTTAACTAAAATAGAAAGGAAGCATAATATATTAGCATTAGTTATGTAACAAATATAGCCACGTAATACGTTCAACTAACTATCATTTTATGAATTGACATGCAGTTTATTAGTATCCTAACTAAAGGGAATTCAAGTGTTTATTCAATCAGTATTTTCAACTCACCTGATAGCTCTAATGACAGTTTTAAGAGCAGGGGTGAGATCTTCTACAGACACATCACACTGGCACCCCTTGTCATCATAAACATCATCTGTTCCAAGACTGGTGTCAGCTGCAAAGGACAAGAGCAGACTAAATATGAGAAATTTAAAAATCTCTTCCTTAGTGTTCTCTAACAGCCTGCATAATGGTTCTGGAAAAAGAAGGACTACGTATCAAGCATGATAGACCTCCATCCGTTAATAAGTTATATGATGCACTTCTGTGTGTCTATGCTTGTGTCATAAAATGCCTTGGTAGTCCAAGAGTAAATAGTAAAAATTAGAGAGGAAGAATGACCTATTATTTTTCAAACTAATTAATATCTGAGTATCAGCATGTTTATTCCTGATGTCCCATGTTTTTTATCACATTCTCTGTTTTATGGGAAAGCAGTGAACTAACAGATGTAATAGCACAATCAAAAGATGCTGAAGTTATATTATTACTGTTTTACCACTATAGATCAACCTGACATTGAAGACAAAGGAGAAGATCCATTTCATTTAATAAGCAGGCTGTGGAATGACCCAACACTTTATTACAGGTGAAAATAAAATATTTTTTTACCAAGAATGAATAATTGCCACATTAAACCTCAGAGTCATGTAGATATTCCAGTCTTTCTTTGTTATAGGAGCTTAAGCCAAATTGCTGTACCTATTTACCAGGAAAAAAGTGGATCCTTAACATTTCCCAAACACCACCTCTGCAGAATTGCCACCTGGGAATTAGCTAGAAATGTCAGAAGTGTCCATTGTACTCAATACATAAAACAGGTATTGGTGCATGACCAAGTGGTTTACAAGCTTAAAATGTGCTGGAATGCAAAAGAAGCAAGAAGGGCAGGGTCATGGATGCCCATACATCATCTATATTTCAAAGGCACATGAACCACAGGAAAATTCTTTGGGGTAGGTGCTTTTCCTCCCAAATCACCTTTCTTCAACTGCATAAAGTCCAAGGGCCCAGAAGAATTTCACTCAAGATCAGTGTATTTCATCACATAAGTGCCTGTGCTTCATGAGGAAGAGAGTGTAAAGTGAGTGACATGAAACAGAGAAAAAAAGATGGGATTCAGTAACCCTCAGTAACAGAAGAGATTTCTTCCCAGTCCTAGGCTGCTGCCTACATTCATGCTGTTATTTAAAACAACAGGTTTAGTCATTCAGAAACACTTCAAGTAAATAATTTCAGGGGTTTAAATTATTAGCAGATTTAAAGCACAGTCAAGACACAAATGATTACAGGACATTCTTTCAAATTCCTTTTTCAGGAAGACTGCAAATTAAAGATGAAAAATATTACTTGTCAGTCAAAAGTGCCTGAAAATGTCATGGTACCTTCTAAATCTAATAGGGATGCCATCTTGGCATATACAGTTTTGTACAGCATCTTCAGGAACTGGTATTGCTGCATTGCTTTCTTCACAGATTTAATGTTCAACCATACACATTTTTTAGTTGGGTTTTTTTTAATTGAATCTGGCTAGTTCATTACCCTTGGGAACACTTTTTTTTTTGTTACTGTTGCTGAACTAGTACATTTATGAGAAACATCTGTAACTTTTAATAACAGGTGAATTCATCTTTGACAGATGAATTTAATAAAGAAAGATGCCTTATAGCCAGTGTTTAAGTCCACATGAAACAATCAAAAGCAACCATTAAAAATTAAGTTCTAAACTGCAAAAGTGAAATTTTCATACAAAACTTTGAAGTGCTATTACTTAAGTCATGCCAGGAGTGTTTTTCTGTTGCACTCTTTCATGAGCTTCACTCCTGACTTGGCTTATCTTATTGATAAAATATACATCTCTCCACCCATTCTGCCTCAATAACATTTGGATCCCTGCCCAGAAATGTGACTAGCAAAAATAAACTTTCTAATTAGTTTGATAGGTATATACACTACCTAAACCACCATCTCAGGACATGCTAAGTATTCCACAACACTAACTTTCCAGGTGTCACATCTGATCAGCCTCTCCAGTTACTTCTCCCAGCATGGAAATCTCCCAGCTCATTTATGAGTGCCATATTAAAACCAGGGCTTTTCATGCTGCTGGTATTTCCAGTGACTCTCTGAGGTTTGAATATTTTCATTTATACCAGTATAAATTAGGAAAAATACTGCTCAGATCACAAGAGCTATAGCCATCTAAACCCAGTGAAACAGGAGACTCCGACCTGAAAGTTTAAAATAAACACGTTTCTGTATGGTTGTCTCACAGATACGGTTCCTGGGTCCTTTGTCAAGTACAGTGTCATTAATAAAAGGGCTTCCTTACCAAAGTATATCTTTGCAAAACTGTTTTGAGAACTGTGTGGTGCAATTATAGTGTTTTTGTTGCTCCCTTGTGGATAAAAAGCTCTGCAAAATTTTTAGATAGATGCTGGAAAATTCTTATAAATTTAAGCCAGCTTTAATAAGAGATGCTGCTCCTAATAAATCACCTTTCTTCTTTCTAATATTCCACTGATATGAATTTCCTTCATTATGACAGACACTCAATACCACAGGTCAATAAAACTTGTGAAAAGCTATAGCCTTGTTTGATTCCTATGGGAAACATAAATGTTTCTTTAGGATACTAAGCAGACCTGGGAAAAAGTTTGGGAAATGCATAGTATCAATTTGGAGAAAAAAAAAATCAAGCTTAAAACACCACTGAAATCAAAGTTCACATTCTTTTGATTTTTTCCAGTGGAAGCTCATGTGTACCACATAGTTACGAGGTGAGATGTACTTTTATCCTTTCTGTCCCTCTCGAGTTCATCGTTGAGGTCAGGGCTGAGTTGGGGTCAGTTTGGCTGCTTTAGCAGCTCCAGCTGTTCAAACCTCTGCCAGCTCCCAGCTGGGGTTAAGCTATGTTCTCCAAGCTGCTGTCTGTTCCCAGAGAGAGCCTTTCTTAGGCATTAATGGGGTGGCTAGACCTCCCAGTGCCAGCTCATGCCTAGCCCTGCTCACATCTACATCTTCATCCTTCCCCATGCCCTTTGTCTGTATCTTCTGCTCTCCATTGGGGTGGCTGTGCATGGTCCAAGTGGGTTCCACAAGGAGCTGTGGGCAGCAGCTGCTCTGCATGAGCCTGGTTTTGCTGCCAGGCTTTCCCAGGGTTAGCCCTGGTCTCTCTTTCTCTCCAGCAATCTCTACCACAAACTAACCAGCTTTCAAGTCTGTTCCATGGGCAGCTCAGGAATATGGCCTCAACAATGTCCCAAATGTCTTTTAATACACATTTAGACAAACCCCTTCAAGTCTCTTTAAGAAGGGCTGTCAGTCCATTTGACAATCCAGACCTTTTTCTAATACCAGCATATTTAGAATTCAGTATGTGTTTTGATCTTAAACAAAGAACATGTTTATTTCACAACTGATGAGGCATCTGCCATTGTCTTATAATCTTTGACATTATTTACTCTGGGCTACTGTCTGGTCTTTGCTGCTTTTTAATTTCTTTCTCTTTCTTCCTGAACGGTCTTTGATTTAATCACACAGCAAAGCAGCAATTACCAAGAAATAGAAGAGGCATGCACAAACCAGTAAAATTGTCTTGATATTTCCCTGTTTTTCACAGTATTTATGCATTTTTCATGCAAACTCTAGTCATTTATGATCACCACAAATGAATGGGTAAAAAAAATTAGGCTGTTCTAAAGCATTATATGTCACCAACAAAAAAATTACAAGTTTGTAGCTGCATTTCATATGACTCTGCAAAAGTTATTCACAAGGCTTGATTTATTATTTCTGTAAATAGTATGTGTCCTTTCTTAGAAGTGTTTTCTGTTGTTTAATAACATGCTTTGGCACTGGGAAAACTGACATTGCTCTGATCACTCTCATAGCTCCTTGCTTTCAGTGTCAGTAACATTCAAGTAATTATCTGCCTGTTAAACAGAATAAAAAAGAATTTTTACTTTTTGTTTTCTGGGAACAGCAATATGCTAGCAACAACAATCCGGCATTAATAAACGTGTGTGCCAACACAATGAATAATCCTATGGAAGTGCTTCTGACATAGTGACTGCTACGGTGATCCCAACCTTTTGACCTTTTAGACCTTTTGACTTGTTTTTTGGAAGCCTTAAGAAGCACTTAGATCTTACTCTGACTGTGCAAGAGGTAGTTAGGGTTCTTCATGTGGGTGATATAAATAATTTTGCTGAGGCTGATAACCCACCTTCTCACAGAAACCACCTCTGTGGCCCCCCCACTACCAAGAACCAGGCCATGCAAAACCAATACAAAGTGGAAAAAACTCAATAGGTGCCTGAAGTTGATAGAATGCATATGACTTGCACTTATTCATGTTACAGCACAGTATTGTGTTGACTTGGTTCAAAACACACTGGTTTGGAAAAAATGTCTGATTGATTTTCATTTAAATGTATGACTCAAGGTGAAAATTGGATGGTGGCCTAATTTTCACAGGTGCTGAGTTACTTTGAGCCATAGTTTTTAACGATCATTATCAAAATTGAGAGTTTGAGTTGGGAATTGAAGTCCAAGCAAGTCATAATGCAGCTCCACAGCCTGTTCTCCACCTTGCTCAGCAGCTTCATGTGAGTTCAGAGCTTCTCTGGCTGCCCAGGGCAGCAGTGCAGGGCACACCAATGTGACACACTCATCTCTACACTAATTTTCTGTATGAGTGGTCAGAAAGAAAATGAGTGGATAATTCAGTGCACCTAACTTCTGGGCAAGTAAAATTGGATATAAATTCAAAGCTTTTGGGGGACAGATTGTCCCTGTGGGAGGTGCCAGTGCATAGGTCTGCTGCAGCAGGGGGGTACAGGCAGCTGCATGGGGGTCCATGGCTACTGAGCTCAGATGAACCCTCTCGCTCAAGAAGCAATGCCAGCAGTTCAATATTCTCATTATTCATTCTTTCAGCCTCCTTTGTGAGCAAATAGAGCCTCTGCTGTGCTGCTCTATGTAATGCCTAGAGAGTCTGCAAGGTAGGTGTGTTTCACTCAACTTTACCCTGCCTTTGAAGTACCTTTCTTCACCATGAGCATTCACTTTGTTAGGGATTTAGCCTATATTATCAAAAAAATAGAGATATCCTGAACATATTTTGTAGTATTTCCACAGATGTTATAATGCATAGAATGTGTCACAAAATCTCAGTTACTTTTTTCCCTTCAAAAATTATTCTATGTACAAACATCTTGATGGTTTATGTTCATGGTTTATGTTATGTGATTCATGCAATTTCCCTTTCTAAAAATGAATTGTCTTAGCCTTGTGCCTTTGTCTAAATATGTTTCATGAAACTTCTCGCCTCTTCACAAGTTCTCATTATTCTCCTGTTCGTTGAACCATGAATACAAAATCCCGTCATTACCCCTATAACTGATTTTCTTTCCAATTTGCCTTTGCTTTAAAACATCAACAAGCTGATTTTCTCTCAGCACATAATTCACTTACTTTGTTTTACTTTGATTGCTCACCAAGTTCCATAGGAAAAATAAATGAAATAAAGCAGCACTAATTGTGATGGAACTTAATCACATACTTAATAAGAATGCCCAAAGCTCCCCTAGAGCGGGAAAGGCAGCAGCCCATGTTTTCATGCTTTCCAGAGCAGAGGCCAGAAAAAGGAGGCTCGAGGGAGTGAATTATGTATTTATTTCCTTTATGTCTGGAAAAAGAAACCAACAAAAGGAAAGACTTTCTTCTAATCAAGAAAGAAGGAAGAAGGAAGAAGGCGGAACAAGTACTTCCGTGATGGGCACTTCACATTAGATACTTAATATTTTTCTAGAAAATGACACCAAAATCCCTGGTAAGTAGACAACAGTGTTCAAGTGGAAAAATTAAGAGAGAATAAGACTGACAACATTTAAAAAGATTGTTTACAGGGAGCTTTTATGAAATGGTTGCCATTTCCATGTTAGAAAGAAATTTCTCAGAAAAGGAAGGAAACTGGTGCCTTCTGTAAGGAGGAGCACTTTTGCTCAAGTTTGTAAACTTTGCCTTCTGCCCAACTAGAGATTCTACTCTACTGGCAGTACTGATGGGGAGTTCAGTTGTGCTATATCAATAGCCCATTCCTTGTCTTCCTTCTGAAACAGACAAAACATTCCAGATGGGGAGGAGAAGAGGACATCATAGGGAACTGCAGTGCAGTGTGACACAGAGTACCTTAAGGAATATCCCTAACAACATTATCTATGTTAAAGCATTTCTGAAAATCCTCTGATTTGGCTAAAATTGAAGATAGAACTGGTGGAAAACTTTTTACATATTCTGGATAGAATGATATAGTAGTTTTCTTTCTCTGTAAGTGCAATTTTTAAGGTCAGAAACCTAATTTATATCAATTATCATATAATGCAAGCAAGTTCCAAATATCTAAAATTCTAGCATTCCCTTCCCTTAGTTATTATTTGACTTCTCATAAATTTCTGCACTGGCAATATTTCATGGAACAGCTCCCACTGCTTAATTAAAAAGGAATCCTTTTAATTTTGAATGATGATATGAAGGACCAGGAGACTTTCTAAAAACAATTAATTAAAAGCACAGTAATTATGCTGCTCAGAAGGCTGATCTTTTTATAAATAGTAGCAAATCAGCCAGCAACTTTAGATGGCCATGTGAGAAAAGGAAAAGAAAGTGACTCTAAATCTATGGCTTTAGTGTGTTTTTAGCTACACTTTTCTGTTATTTTATATATACCACATCCAAGAAGTAAAAACTGTAAAATAAACTGCAGATACACATGATAGTATCCGGAACTGTAGACTAACGAGCTAAATGGCACACTTAATTGACTGTTTCCCTGCAAGGCCTTGTAGCACATATCACTTGATATACGTCTGATATTCCATAAGGTCCTCAGAGGTCCTGTGCCCTGGGAGATTTCCAGGTATTGTTGTTGAGGGAGGTCATAGACAGGGGCAAAGGGTTAGAGGACGATAGCTGGTTTAGATTCAGATATCTACAGGATAGTCCTGTATTTTAAAAAGCCATGAAGGATTTCCTTGGTAATGTTTCATAAAAATAAAACTATTCCTCAAATGTTTCAGATTTGGTGCAAGTGGGTTACATATGGTTGGGAAGTTTTGTGAGCATCCTCTCAAAATTAGTTCTTACCTCATCTGTATAGTCTTTACTGCAGATGAGGGTATCCAAAACCCATGCAAATCATACTTCTGTGTGATGGTCTGCTGCTGTTCCTCAAAGAGCTAAGCTTAATAATCATTTACCTATGACCACTGAGTCCAGTGAGAAATGGTGCACAACAAGTTCCTCAAGAGGTATTGTAAAGAAAGAGACTAAATTGTGGACTCATTTGGCCAGGACTTTGGTTGGAATAAAGTAAAATAATGCCTCAAAACCAATGGCCTGTACTTATTTTCACAAAAATAACTCAGAGCTTAGATCAGAATGCCAGATCTCCCTAGTTAATTACAGTGACAATGGTAATAAATGAGAGCTCTATCTGCTCTATGGAAGGCAATAACAAGAAAATAAATCTCTTGTCTAGCACAGATTGATATATTGCTAATAAATTTCATTCAAACTTTGACAACATGCAGCTTCACTTTGAGCCAGCAAATTTAAGCTTAGATGTAGAAGCAACCCAGCTAAGGACTTCTGCCACATAGTGAGCCTTATCCAAGGTCAAGCTGTTTATGCTGCTGAAAGGAAAAGTTGTCATTTTTGCAATACATAAATTACATGGTAGTAACTGAGGATGTGGGGGCTGAAGTGCAGAATTGCATTCTTTCCATGGCTCTTATAATATACTCTACCCTCAGGATTTTGTGCAAGTACTCTGTAGGGAATGAAAGGCTAGAGGTCATGTGAGTGTATAATGTTTGGGGATGGTGCAAGAAATCAAATATTTCCTTAGAGAGTTCTTTTTAATTAATCAAATGAAATATGTTTGTAATATCTCCAGTGCTGAACGCTTTTGATGTTTTATTCAAAAAGCCACACAATGTCCCTAGGTTACAGTAAAGGCACAATAACTCATTCAGAGGCTTAGAAGCATGGGATGGCAGAAAACAAATATAATAGGGTATTTTTGTCCCTCACAGAAAACTGCATCCACAACACAATATTGGTTCATTAATTCAGCTGTGGTGGTACAAGACCAGCGCATGATTTAAGCAGAAAAGATTCTGTTCCTCAGAAAGTAAAGCAAACAGAAAACAAAGCAGGGCAGGAACACCATTGTACAGAAGAGATTTTGTGCGGTTGAGTGTCTGTGGATGGATACACAACATACAACGACCCACGGGCACAGTGCCTTAAGCAAGGCATGTGATCACCTGTACTATTTAATAACTAGCACAGACTCTGTCATGGGGCTGGCCCTGCTGGTGGATGTTCTCATGTTCTGGGCACCACTCCCCACCGACAGTTTGGCTGCAGCTTCCCTGTTTTTGTTTACAGGGACCAAAGTCATACTGCATGAGGAGGCCTTGGGGCCAGAGGTAGCTCCTGACTCACTTTGTGTAGAGGTGCACAGGGGGCTGTGAGGGGCTCCAAGGTCAGGCAGCACCTTTGCCCGTGTGACATAGCATCCCTTTGGGGAAGGCTCTTCCATGACCCTATACAATCCTTTTTAAATGTATGCTTTGTAAATCTTCACTATTTACCATTCTTGATTGGTGAGAATTTCCCTTTCATCTGACTCATCCTGATAATTCCATTTTAGGCAGATAACAGGGACTGGAAATACAGCATTCTAACACCTTTGTTAATTTGTGCAGAGTCTGTCCCCTCTTCAACAAGATTTCTGGAAGTTGGGAACCACATGTCACCAGAAACTGCACATGTATTTAAAATCACATTATATAAGTCTTGATATTCACTTTCTCCTGCGCTGTTGTTGAATGCCCTGGAAAGCATCTCCAGTCAGGCCACCATAAACTTCTTTAACCATCAAACCTCTCTCAGGTTTGGATTCCATTTGCAAATGCACATATGTAATGAAATAATTACTGCTCTTTTCAGACCCCCTTTGTCAATGGCAACAAATGGTTTATGGTACTTTGAGAAGATTGTTACTAACCATAAATAAAGCCATTTGTGCAACGGTTTTGGTCATACTGTTCTAAGTCTGCTATGCCAAAATCCTTTTGGGAGATACCAGTGGCTGGCTTAAGTGTTTTACTTACTGACAAGAAATTCTCATTCTGTGATTTCAATATGTAGTGGGACAGTGCTAGAGTGTTTGATGCTGGGTAGCCTAAGAGGCAAGCTACTACATTTTCAATCAGGTTAGCCTTTTAGCTACCCCCATGAGCTCCTGTCTGGACTCGAAACCTCCCTTTGCAGGCCAGTTTCTAATTGCTAATGTTGAGTTTCCCCAGCAGTCTCTTTCTGATGGTTTTGGCCCAGATTCCAGCCATGTCCTTACCAGAACTCAGTCATCACTGAGAAATCTCTGTGTTGACCCTCTATCTGCCTTAAATCATCCTCATATGCTAATAATTTTCCTTTCTTTTGGAAGCTTCTCCTTATATATTTGCATCTTTCCTTTATTTTCACACAGAATTCAGTCCTCTGCCTAGGCAGAGCATTTACAATTCCACATCCTATAGAGTGAAATGTCTTATTTCTTCTCTTTTGGAAGTTCATAGTTAGACTCTATTTTTTTCACTGACATGAAGTTTTGACACTGAACTGGTTATCCAGCACTGTGTTGTCACTGCCCCAAAGGTACCTTGTAATGTAATCTCTTCTCCCACCAAACACCCTACAGAGATGTAGGACTCACCAGAAGGACCAGCTGTTCAAGGGTACTATTTTGTGCCCAAGATTTCACCCACAAAAATGGGGCTTATAGCTTTGGCTTGACAATTGGCCTGCCAAAATTATTAATTATTTGGCTGGAGAATACCTCAAGGAGGAAATTGGAGGACCTGGCAAGCAAGAGATAAGAATAATATGCTGCAAATACTGTTTTTTTTCAACTAGTGAAAAATGCAAGATGTTCTAAATTAAATACATCATCTTGAGATCTTTTTCACTGAGCTGTCAAATGCAGACAGCATCGAGCTATGAAAGAAAAGAAAGAAAAAGAAATGAAGGTTAGTAGTGCCTGACTTTTCCTGCAAAAATTTGGGTAAGGCAGAAGGGAGCTATCTATCAGCAGTGAGCACACTGGACATCTCTCTAATCATAGTGGTCCTAGAAGTAGTTGGATGAGGTCCCAGAATGGAAACTTGGCATTTGCCTAAAAGCTGGAGACAATGGAAGCTGTTCCTTCTGCCACAGATGAGAAATTGGTTGTATCTGTTGGCCTCAGTTCATAAGGGTGGACTAGTAGCTGGAAATCACTGACCAGGAAACAGGCTGTGCTCACCCCGAGGAGTGGGAAGATCTTCAAGGGTTTATGCAAAGCAATGAGAGCTCTGTTGTTGTTTCTGTCTTTTATCTACAGATATACCCAAGGTGATGTTTATGCCACCTTTTCCGTGAGAGGGAAACAATCAGGGGCAGCAAGATTTGCTTGTGCACGTTGTTGTTATCGATGACAATATGTAAAGGACAAAATAGGTAACATGCTGAGGAAATGCTTCTATGATAAATGACGAAAAATGAAACAGGTGCTTCAGTGAGGTGCAGACTGCAGAGTTGGAGCAAAAGTGAGCCACTGTTACTCTGAGAGAGTGCTCAAAAAATTACTTCCTCCTTAGGTCACTTCCAGGCACCGTGTGAGTTACAGGGGTTTAACCTATAAAATTACTTCTGATGCAGTTTGGGGACGATACTTGTGCTTTATAAGTGATTATGTAGGATGCCTAAATTTAGACAGGGTAGCTTCAACCACTATGCTACTTAGAGCATTTCTCAGTTCCCCTTGTGGCCTTGGCTGAGCTTCACATCAGCGTGAGACCCAGGCTAGGTCACACAGCCCCTGTGATACAGCTGCCATGGGACATAAGCCAGGGCCTGTGCGCCAGGATGGAGATAGGAGTGGTTAGCAGTGGATAGTGGAGTGGAGCAACCTGGATAGTATCCTGGTAGCTGATATACCCCAGCAGCTCACTGTACCACAGGCAAATTCAGAATCTGTGCATCTGAGACATCTCCATGGGTGAGGGCTAGCCTGGAATGATGACCTTAGCAAATACCATTGGTTTGTCTTGATTGCCCTCCAAGGAAATGTTTATTTACCCAGGCTTTTCCTGAAGAGATCTGTTATGTAGAACATCCTCACTGAAGGATGGAGCATTGCAGTTCAATGTGTATTTTGCGACCTACACGTTTGTGATAATATGTGCTCTTAAAAATGAGTGACATCAACATCACACTTCTGTCTAATTAGTCTTACCACAATTGTTGGATGTAACATCCATGATTGCCATTGTAGAAAGAGGTTATACCTTTCCCATTCAGGCAGGGTCACTGCACCCTGTGGTAGTCAACCAGTTTGTTTCCCTTGTTTTTTTACATGGAGGATGCCACAAGAAAGAACAAAACATTCATAGATTGGGAAATAGGAAATGGAGAAACCCAAAACAAAATCCACTGGGCAGCAGTACCCCCAGAGCTATGTGAGTGCATCTTTCAGTGCTAGACCCATCCCACACAGGGGTCAGTTTCACTTGGTTCTCTCAGCTCCTGCCTGTCAGGGGGCTGCTGTCACCCACTTTGGTGCTCCTTGGTTAGAGTAGTCACTGTCTTTGTTTTGGCAGGCTTCGTCAGATAAAGGTCCTTGCCTGAATACTGGTTAGTTTAATGCTAAATTTGACTTAAGTTAGAGAATGGAGCAGCATAGGAGGCAGCTTGAGGGAAAGGCTGGGCTGCCTGCTGCAGGTTCAATAAGTCATTTTCACCAGGATCTACATCTTTACATTTTAGGAGTGCTTCCTACATTCAAAGTACTCTATAGAAAGCAACACATAAAAGCAATAACACTGTTTTTGTTTGCAAAATCTGCCTGCCTTATCAAGCCAGATACAACCCTGTAAAACTGAAAGCATCCAGTAGTGTATCCCTTGGTGGCCAGTGATTGCATCACCAGTGTAGGCACTGGGACTCCTCTGCCTGAGGGAGCCACTTCTGCACAAGCTGTGCTCCTGGCTGGCAAAGGCACAGACAATGCTGGCTGTGCTGTGTGGACAGCTGCAAGAGGCAGCAGGTTTAGGCAGCAGCTGAGCTCAGTAGTGAGAGAGGGGCCATGACAGAAGAGCTGCTGCAGCTGCAGAGTCCACTCTGACTTTTCATAGTGACCCGTTTTTCCACCAGTTGCTCCCTATGCACCACTGACATGATTTCTTATTAAAAAAATAATCACATTATTGGGGTCTTTGAAACAGACTATAGCTGGCTTGTGTCTCTGGCCCCAAACAGCAATTCTTTCCATCTTCCTAAAAGATGTACAATCACTGTGCAAGTGTGCAGGAGTGTGAGCAGGCTGGGAGCAGTGTGCAGTGGCAAACAAGGGGTGAACAGCTCCTACCATCAACCATGGGTTTGGGCTGGGAGCTCTTCAGCCGCAGCGAGGGCCTGAAGCGGGTTCGGTCATTGAAGCTCCAGCTCTTCTGGACTTTGGTTGGGCTGCCCTCGGTGGCAATGTCAGCGCTCGGTGACCGGCGATCTCCGACTGAAGATTGCCTGTTTTTTATGCTCTGACCTCGTGGGCTGGCCATCCGGACCCGTTCCTTGAAACTCAGCTTTTGACTGTGAGAGAGAGAAATATATTTTATTTCATAGTTACTTCAATCTATTTCTTTTTTCTATTGTATGATTATTGAAAATAATGTGTAAAAAATCTCACTGGTATGAATCTGTTTCTTACACACTTTTATTCTCATTGAATATATTTAATTTGTGAATGGAACTGATTTGATGTAATTGTTTTTCAATAGAAGCATTAGCATTGGCAGTCTATCATACAGTACAGAATAGCCTTCTGAAGGAAATTAAAAATAACAAATAGAAACAATTTTACCCAATTGTTATACATTAATACCTATGATGTTTTTTCTATTCCTTGAACTTGAACTAGATTTGTTTCCATCTTAGTCAGCCAAGTTCAGTGCATTTCTGGCCATATCTTCAGATAAACAAAACCGAAAAGTATTTTATTGTTACTGCATGCCATGTAGTATTGTCTGGTTTGTGGCTTTTTTAAGCAGGCAAAAATACTGTTAGTGTATATTCATGCTTTTTCAGGATGTGGCACTTCCAACATTTCATATGCATGATTAGTGATCACTCATATCCAGAATTCCTTGTTAGAGCACTTACATGGACGAGACAAAACCAAAATTAATAAAATATCCAAGAAACAGCATGATGACTGATTAATGGAAATGTAATGATATGCTATGTGCTTCCTAAAGTCATTGCTGAAGATTTAGCTGGGAGCTGACTATGTGCAGGTGCTGCTGGACAGGTAACAGACCCCAGCCAAGCTCATGACTGTGCTGCATCACTGGTGACCCTGTGGTCTTATGCTTGACCAAGACCAATTGTAAGGTGTGTTGTTTTTTTTTTTTTTTTTTTTTTTCTGCTGTACTTGTAATCTTCTCCCCCAGCCAGCTAAATGTGGGTTTTGTAGATTTTCTATTTCCTGGTGCTTAAATTACCTTTATCCAAACATATCTGATGAACATCCTGTGGTCATGGTGACTATCTCCTTATGCTTTTAAATTATTTAATATTTTTACCTTTGTTTGTCCTTTCCTGTAGCAGAAGACACAAAGGGGAAACAGAGAAAGAGTCTGATACCAAGGTCTGGAAACCTTGTTCTATAGGCAAGGTTAAATCCAATTGGTTGAGCAAGGGAATGATCACCTTGATCAGTGATCCTGTTCTTTCAAGGGGAGAGATGATGAGGGCAAGGCAGTGCCTGTTCACAGTATGGTGTTACTGGCACTTGCACTCCTACTGCCCTGGTGTAGGCTTTGCAGGGGGGGCTTTTACAACACCTTTAGCAAAGACTGTCTACCTGAAGATTATGGTGGTTCTTGAAGTTAAGACACTTTCTAGTACTCTCAAGGTCTTTGCATTTAATTTCACAATGCCCATAGGATGTTTTGAACAGAAACAAATCCAGCAGATAATTAACTAATGCTAATATACACTATGTAGTTCTTAGATTTTAATCTTCTGCACTCTGAAAATACAGTGCTAATACGTAATTATATGAAATGGAAAGTAGTTATAAACCTCTGTGGCCATGAAATGTTGAGATAAACATATCTTTGTCCATGCATAGCAAAGCATAGCATTTCAGTCTGAGTACAAACATCCCTGAGAGCAGAAAGGATGCAATTTGTTGCAGGCAAAACACATGCTGGGATGCTTGTAAGGAAATAATTTTCAAGAATACTAAACAATAAGCACATCAATAGAAAGATTATTAGATAAAGGTATTTCTATATGGCATGTTGGATTACTTGCAAGAATACCTTTACTATAGTTTCTCAATGTAATCCCCTTCTTTTCTTGCCCAAATAAGGAATTGTTGAAATAAATGCATCACAGTGATGAAAGTGTTATCTATTTCCATTGTTAATTGTTACCCAGTGCTGTGGCATAAGCAATACAAAAGACCCAGAGAACCTAATATTTGAAAGAAAAGTGAGTTCCAAAATTTAGCTTTGAATACAAATTACATTTCAATACTGAATTATATTTCAGCTCAGGAATCTTTTGCATTGTACAACAATGAAAATAAAATATTTATTAACCACATTATTGCATTGTCATATTGTACAGAATGAGGACGAGAATCAAAACTGACTTCTTCTTTTAGATATTATTCCTACAAGTGTCCCCCTTTTTAACTCCCCTTATGGTTCAAATTGTACTTGCTATTGAAAAATGAAGTCAAATGATGCTTTTTTTTTTTTCAAATTAATATTTAAAAAGTTTCTGGACAGCTCTCTTCCTGCTGCACTACTAAAAATGAAAGGAAAATGGGTAAAATTGCCATAAAAACTATCTGTATACATATTTTTTTTAATAATCACATTAACTCCAAAATAAAAGTGAAAATTTTAAACCAAAGTCAAAACAGCATTGTTCTGTTAATTAATTTGTACTAATGAAAGCAGTGTCTACCTTTAAATGATTGGTAGACATGGTTATTTCATTTATAAAAGCTGAATGGTACACAATGACTACTTAACCTGAATATCTTTAGTTCTCCAAATCAAAGCAGTGAGGGAATGGTGAAAGGAACAGTAGGCATTTTATCTGTACTATAGACATTTTCCAAAAGTGCAATGCTGAGAATTAAAATGATAATGTAAATTGCAGAGCTTATACTTAAAAACTCGAATAAGTCAGTTTTGTAGCAATGACAATATACTGGCGTGCAGAGGGTGCTGCATTGTGAAGAGAAACACAGTCTCTGAAGGAAGCAGGGTTTGAAAACTCTCTTCTGACTCTTGAGATGCATACTCAAAGAGACTAGTTAGAGTAGTTCTTTGCTTCTTGGATCCCTGTTCCTATTTTGAGACTGGTGGGAAATGTTCCTGAAGTCACTGGGTCCTTGTCAGCACAGGCATAAATTGTGACTGCCAGTGGAGCAGAAAGGTTGGGAGAAGAAAGCTTGTGCTTAGGAGCACACTGTCTTGGGGCTCTTCCATGTGTGATAAATAACAGATCATGAAGGAGTAATTGAATCAGAGCACTTTGAGCGTACCCTGACCAGGCTTTACCCCAGAGTGAAAGTCCCTTTCCTTATAGGATAAAACCTAGTTCCTGGCTCTGGATTCTTCGTTGCAATAGCAGTAGGGATGGTGTTAAAATTGCAGAGTAAAGATAACAGACCATTCAAGCATCTTTGAACATTCTGCGTTTGAATCAATAGCCAGTGACTCCTTTAGGGCCCTTTATTCTGATTTAATGCTGATTGTATCAGCACTGGCTTGTGTGTGCTAAAAATCCTTCAAAATTTTCAGGTCCTGGTCTATTATATTTTACTCTTTCACCTTTTCTCCTCTTTTTTTTTTTTTTTTTTTTTTTACATGATATCCAAAGGAAATCCTGTGAATCAATGTAAATCTGTTAATTACCATTGGGTATTCATGCATCTCCATAAGTATTCACAAACTTTAAGTTGTGTGTTTTTCCAAAAGGCAAAAACCAGGAGAAAGAAATAGGAAAATAAAATTACACAAGTTCCTAAATCAAAACTAAATTACAATGATCTGAGAGATCCACAGCTGTCTCCAGTTATCACTGCATTCCTTTAGATGTGTGTCTGTCCATCATTTCTTGTACTTTATATGACTGATAATTTAGCCAAATGGGTTGACATACATTTTTGCTTCCTATGACAGACTTCCCTGGCAATGGTAATCTCTTTGGACCTATCACTCCTATATCCTTGCAGCTTGAAAGTTGTGGAATGTATTCTTATCTATAGCACTTGAGCTTTGAAGTGTCTTTTAGTGGAGATCAATTATAACTGGCAGCTGTAGAAAAGGAAGCAAATTACTTTTCTGTATTTGTCTGCCTTCTGAAAGTTCAGTCGTAGGATCTTACGACTCATTCCTCCCATTGCATGCCCAAGGTGCTCACTTCCCTAGGACAGCAAATGACTTTCTAGTTTTTATTTCTTCGTTTTCAAATTCTGCCTTTGCCACCTTTGATTTCTAAAGGAATGGGTGTGTAGGGACACTAGAGGTCACTGTAGCTTCACTGCAGAGGGAACGATCACTTTCTCGTGGTCCAAATGACTCTGGGTAAGAGTTTGTTTTAACTGACAAATGCATAAAAACCTTTGCTTGCTCTGTCTTCCACGGACCATCTCCCTACACTTTATTAACTGAGCATCTCCTTCCTTCCCAGTCCTACTCCCCCATTTGCCTGCCACCTTCCTACATTTCTGGTCAAGTTAAAACTTATGCTCTGCCTCAGCCTCAGACCTGCAGCACTACTGCTTGCTACTAGCCATAATTTACACCTTGTTTTTCAGCTTTTCATACTGAGCCAATTGGAGGAAGCAAGAATAGGAAGAAATTGAATCAGAAATAACTGAAAAGCCTGAGGGTGAGGAAGAATGCTTTGAGACAGAAGCTAAAACTGCCAGAAATTATCACCTATGGCAAACAACAGCAAGCAGATGCACATGCCAATTTTCAGCAGTTAGCTACCTATAAATACAGGTGTTGGTTCTTACTGAGCCTAAAAATACTTATACTGAAATTAAGCTAAGTTGAACAAATACAAATGCAGTGGAAAATACTGTGAGACCTAAAGTTCAAAGACTTCGCCACCAGTCTCATGGTAGGACCACAAACTCAAGAAATTTAGCGTTGTATCTCATATTTTCAATAAGTAATAACAAGAACTTCATGCCACAGTATATTATAGTTCAATTGTCAAACAGAAAAAAGTATTTACTTTCAGGGTGTTTGTGAATTTTTTTCCTTTTCCAAAACAATTTCTAAATGAAGAGAAACTGTTTTGATCTTAATTTTCTGTAATCAGTTTGTACTTCTGCTGTCTTTTAATAAGGAACAAAAAATGCAATCAGCTTGAGATATGAATCATAGGCTTCTTCCCGTAAGATTCATCTATCTAGGAATTACTATTTTTGGTAAGAGACAAAATTTCAAGAGAATTCAGCTGAAGCAGATGCTTGATTTCACATGCACTTCTCTACCTTCCAGTACAGGATGCAGGCACATCATCCACAAGCTGTGTCCAAGGGGATTCTTCTCAAAAACAATTGCACATTATGTCTGTTGTAATTGCCTAGTATGTTATAGCTTAATATTCTCCACTAACAATTAGATGGAGAAATCAACTGCCATGGTCATTAAAATCCTCTTGGACTTAGGGAAATGGCTTTACCCAAATATTCAACCCCAGTTTTAGATCACCACAGGGTAATGCATTCCAAAAGTTGAAGTCTCAGGCAGAGAAGGGGAATGGGGCTTCGTGTGCTGTGCACTGCAATTGTCTGGCTGGATGAGTTTGAAACAACTGGTGTTCCTGCCACTGTGTTAATGGCATTACAGGCAACAAGCAAAAAGGGACTTAGGAGCACTTAAAAAGAAATAGGAAACATCATTTGGAGAAGTGAGGAACTTTAAAGCGCTAAGGAGGGGAAGTGAATGAATCATGCACCTGATGTTAGTTGGCATTCTCAAACATCATGTGAATAGGCGGGATGCTGAATACCTATGTTTCCGAGGGGTGTACATCCTGAAGAGCTTCTGTTTATTACTACAAAGCTTACTAGGAGTGAGGGGAGATAGAGGACTCTGTTACTAAGCATTCCAGTGCTAGGTAAGGGGTTAGGTTTTCCACCTCAAGTTAGATCATTGGCAATTTCTTTTTTATATGGTGCATGCAGAGTTGTTTACATTAAATCTACTTTTAGAAACATATATGATATAGGAGGTGAAAGAATTCCATAACATAATTTACTTGTTTCCCTGAGTACAGGGCTGAGTTTTCCCCTGAAGATCTTATACTGGCAAAACTGCTCCTTATTGCACCAGAGAGAATTGTCTGAAAAGGGAATGCATATTCAGCCTCATGGGTTACAAGACTAGATGGATGACATTCATCCTTTGCAGACACCCAGTGCATGTCCTACACACAGTTTAAGGCTGATTATGCTCTCCGTAAGTGACAAGATTCATCAGTCTTGATCTCGTATCCTGCACAGGAACTATTTCAGACATGTTGTGTAACTGAACAGAAATAAATATTGTTTGTTTTCAGTGCGTGCATTTCCAGATACTAATAATTTAAGATATAGGCTTTTAAAATAACTTGCACAACTCTGGAACTGATTTATAGAAAGATCTCATTTATAGCCTGGATACACCAGAGAGGTTGTCTACCAATACTTTGATAAATGATTAATTAGAATACTTGTGCGTAAAATTTTGGGAAATACAATGTACATATTTTTATTAAAATCAGTCTGACACTGCAGCTTCATAAGCACAGCTCTATCAACTCAAATGCATAGTAACATTTAGTCACGTAATGAAAGACTGCAGGTTTATACATGACAAAACACAAGAAATAATTTCTTTTAATATATCAGTTTGGTAGGAAAGAAAATAATGAATTTTCCCTAACATAATACAAGTTTTTCTTCACTGTTCTTAGAAGGGAATATAGAGCAAAGAGCATGTTCAGAATGCAATCCAATGTACTGCTTGTGCAAAAACATCTTCATTTAAAGAGTGAAACAAGAAGAATCTTGCTTAGTTCACATAGCATCTCATGCAAGTCACTTAGCATTGCAGTAAAAAACAAGTTAAATAATCAAGGACGGGTATCTCAAAGTACATTGCAGCAGTTCACATTTGCATCTTTGCCACAAAAGACCACATACACCACATGTATTTTCAGTGATACAAACATACAGTGATATGTCAGCACAAGAGCAGTAAACAGCCACTGAAAAAATATACCTTTTTTTAAAAGGCACTGAGTGATCTGTAGGGTTTTTACTGTAGAACATGATCTTAGAAGTTAGCTAGTTCATTTTTACATATTAATTTGCAGCAGCGCATGTATTAATTAAGTGTTTCTGAAGGAGCAAACATCTTCCATTCAGTGAAAATAAAGTGAATAAATATGGCTAAATTGTTGACTTCTTTTAAAGCCACAGTTGTTATCATCAATATGGAGAACATAGCATGGTTTTGACAGCTGGGTGTTTGGTGTTTTTTTTTTTTTTTTTTTTTTTTTTTTTTTTTTTTTTTTTTTTTTTTTTTTCCATCTAGTTTCTGGTTATTTTAAGTAAATTTGTCTCTTTTAGTGCTTGCTGGTACAACTGGGAATAACCTCTCCCCTCTGCACACATCTCAGTTTTAGAGGGATGTACTAATTTACTGGCAACTTCTGTGTCACCTTTAAAAAAGTCAATTTTAAATGCTGCTGTCAAAAGACTAGGAAATACAGTTAGTGAGTGCAAGAAGTTTGGATCAGACTGTAATAATTTAATGAGATCAATATGTTGCTAGCAAGCCTGTGGAGGTAATGTATACAGAAAATCCCAGAACTGACAGAGCAAATCTTGTCCCTTTGAGTTACAGTGACACTAACAGCAGTTACATGTGCTTGGAGGATAAGATTGGAGTCAGGTGCCAGAGGAGCAGTCTGGGAAGTGGAATAGGACATGGGTAATTGATGTGAAGACTGAGTAACCCAGAAGCATTTGTGAATGCTTCACAGTACAACACGGGGCTGCATGTAATTCAGGGACTGATGTGTCATCAACACTTTTTTTCCTTAGCTTTTCAGTGTTTTCTGCTGGGAGGTAAAGTCTGCTATTCTCTGAGCGTGCTGATACCACAGTGCCAGCTGCCAAACGCCTGCTGATTCCCATCCCTGATGAGTTTCTGAGGTAGTGCAATTTCTCTTATAGCCACTGAAGCCTTTCCTGTCGCTAAGGATTTGGGCTATCAGTACAGCAAAGACCAGCATTTTCTCCCAGTGCCTTAGGACATGGCTCTCCAGAGCTTTGTTTCCCAGTGAGGATAGCCCTGCCAAGGCTTGCGGCTGCCAGCTGTAGGCAGTCGGTGCCCAGGCGGGATCTAGGCTGGGTGGAAGCCCACCCGCACTCCCAGCTGGCAGCAGTGGGGCTTTCTTCAGCAGAGGTACCAGCCTGGCTCCTCTGCTTGAACTGAGCCATGGGGGAGTGCAAGCCATGCAGCCAGGAGGAGGTGAGACACTGCAGTGCTGCTTTCCCCCCACCTCCTGTGTCCCAAAATGCTCCTTAGGAGGGGATGGCAGAAAAGTTAGAAAATGTGGAGACATGGCACTGAGGAAGCCTTGTGGATGCTCTTGCAGGGCAAAGGTGACATCCAACCAGACCCATCAAAGGGTCCTCCCTGCAATGGAGGGTTGGGCTTCTTCACATTGCCAAACTAAACTATATGTCTGCAACTTCCACTGCAATTTCTGCATCGATTTTACAGCAGAAGCTGGGGACATTTCCTTGCCCAGGAGCTGGGGCTGGGGAAGCTGGTCCACTGGCTGCTCTGTCACTGATCAAACTGAGCCTCTCAAAGGTACAGCATGTTAGATGTGTAAAAAATTGCCTATTTTTTTCCTGTAGAAAAACTGGGACAAAGAAGCAAATTTCAGCAAGATATGAGTTTAAAAAGATCCAATTCGTGATTATTATCTATCAATGGTTGCAGTTCATTGAATCAACTGTACAGAACCCAGGACATCTAAAAGCCATTAGGAAACAGCAATTTCACAGATAAAAGAAATAAAAGAAACTACAAACCTGCTAGAAGATTCCCCTTGTTCTTTTCTTCAGGTCAGGGAGTGGGAGGGAAAAACATATTTGTTATGCAGATAGTAATCACATTACTTAGTTACAGATGATGTTATATGTATGATTAATGCAAATGGATATGTTAATTGGTGCACAACACACACATTACATTGCAACCACAAAAACATTCAAGCAAGACTCATAATTACAACGCTTCTGGAGAAGAAACTTTTCAGGTTTTTAACACATGCATAACATGCTTAGTACATACCACTGCAGACTGAGTTGGCAAAGCACTTAGGCAAAATGCATTGCTGACACATATATAACAGAAAGCTGTAGTTTCTTATTGGATAACTTATTTCTGGTAAATAAAAAGGTTCAGTTTTAGCACGGCAATATGCTTATTTAAAATAAGAAGTAGATGCACTTTTGAGGGACAGTCATATTTTAGAATATTTTGTGTGGGATACAGCTTCATTATTTATGTAATTTTCTATCCATCCATTTATACTAATGTTGCTTTCAACCTGTTTGTATATATCAAATATCAATACTTCATGTAACTTTTAATGTAAAAGCTCCTTTTAGTGTGGAGCAGTTTGGAATTAGAGTTATGGTAATGGATTACTTACGGCTCTGTTCTTGTCAACTCTTTGAAATTCAAAGATCAGCTTTGGATACCCAGCCAAACTTCTTTTTGGCTGAGCTTTTTGGCACACAATTACCTTTTTACAGTCATGTGGATGTTCATCACCCAGCTTTGAGAGAAACCACTAATTCTCTTGCACTGTCTGCAATTAACAACAGTTAAGATGCTTATCAGAGCTTTCCCATAAGGCTCTTAGCGCTCTCCTTTTTGATCTTTCTCAAGTGTTTTTTACTTCCTGATCTGTGCCCCGTATTGAATCAGTCAACTTGCTGCCTTCTGCTAAACCTTTTATTGAATTTTTGAAAAGACTTGGACTGCCAGTGCTCTGTGAATTCTCACCCAAACTAGGATATCAAATATTTCCTGTCTGCCAAACTGTGGCAACAGGTCTTTTGAGTCATCTTCCACTGTCTGTATGTATGACTGCATATATAGTCTGTCCTAAGGAAATACTGAATATATCAGAAGTTATGACAAAAAGGAGCAAATTCTCCAGTGCATTCACCTACAAAATAGTACAAGGCGCTCTTTCTTTGGAAAGGTAGATCAGCAGCTACAGCCTTATACAGAGGCACAGGCATAAACATACCATTGAACCAAGCTCTGCATTAAACTTAATATTTTTCTCCTTAAGGATAATTTGGAATGAGGTAAATCATTAACTGTGATGTATGAGTGGGTTGTTGGGAAAATGTTTCTAATGCCTGTGCATTTCTAAGATAAATAGCAATGATTTGTATTTGTTCCTAGGCTCCTACATGATATTGATCTGATTTGTTAGTTGAAATTTTTAATGAGAAGACTTGAGAGGACTTAAGACAACGAACCAAGAAGAGACAGACAAATACTAGTTCTCTATAAGCTTGAACACACATCAAAAACAGCACCAGCTGCCATATTTGTACCTACTTTGTAGGGCTGCAGGTATGCAAGGCCTTCAAATGAGGCTTCCAGGTAGCAATGGAAACTGATTTCTCATCAGCAGCATAACTACGCCATACACACTACGTGCAGGATATATGGTAAAAAAAGAAAAAAACAAGGCAAGAGGGAGTAGGGGATGAAACAAAAAATTGAAAAGCAGATTAGTAACTGATACAAGTTGTATCTTTCTCTTATCATTCATAGCACTGATACATGCCTGAGGGGAGGAAGAATACTTTCATAATATCGCCAAGTGGCTGCCATGTTTGTTCGGCTGGCGTCGGTAGAATAAAACCGCCAGGAAGCCTGGTATGGGGAAACAATAGAAAAGCACAAAGGAACCAAGAAAATGAAGTGACAATGCCACCACACTGACTACGGAGCCGAGGGGATTTTGTTCAGACTGGAATGTGCTCGGTTAGGCTGATTCAGGAAATACCAGTACAAACCTGCCAAAACTTTTGTGAATCCCAGTACACTTTATGCAGTAAGATAAGACTTACTGGCTCTGTGAAAGCACCAGAAGATATTCAGCATATAAAGGTGCTCAGAAAAGCATTGCAGTGATTTATTTGTGACAAGTCCATAGGGGACACCCACACAACCTTGCAGTCTGACGTAAAGAAAATGTCACAATACATTTTGCAAATCATAATGAAAACCAGACAAAAAGCACTTAGAAGAAAAGAGAAATATTCTCTGTGGTTTGAAACACTGAAATTATTAATTTTATGTTTTTAAACATTTAACAAAAGTGAGTAACCAAAGCATAGCATTGAAAATGTATCCATTGTTTAGATTTATAATGCATGTAGATAGTAAGATGAGCCTTGGTTCTACAAGCTGGAACATGTTCCCTGATGTCAGCATAACTATATTAATTTGTACTAGCTGAGTATCTGTGCTTCCTGTATATTGTCAACCATTAAATGTCATGTAGGTATTCTTGTATGGAATCTAATACCCTGTGTTTTCCTACTGTGTATCTCCCTGAAACACATCCAGTCTTCATTAACAGATGGAGAACCTGTTACTCACTTTGAAAATTGCTTCACTGGTTGATCGTTCTTGTTGTCAAAAATTTCAGCATTATTTTTAATTTGAAACTCTTCGGTTTTGGCTTGTAGCCAGAGTTACTTGTTATGTTCCTGTCTGCTACATTAAATGGTCCAGTAGGTTCCAAGACTTCCTCTCTGAGCTTCTGTGTTCAAATAATTGTCACACTAAATATTTCTTATCAGCTAAAGAAATTGAGAAAAGTATATCCATACCAAATATTTCACTTTTCTACAGCTATCTACAGGTAAAGGCTCTATCAAAGAGTCTATCTGTGGCAACAGATGAGCTAGCACAGTCTAATTCTACAGTGTAACCGGTTAGAAAATAGACATTACCCTGATAAGCTAGAGACAATTAAAAAAAAACCTGGGCACTGTTACAGGGCCCAATGATATGCAATTCAGACACATTCTGCATTTATGAACAGTAATTTTTTCCAGTCCCTGGCCCATTTTCCCAATGTTTTATTTGCTTTCTCCAATATTTCAGTCTCGCTTACAAACTGTAGATGCTGAGCTGATATGTAGCATATTAGTATGAGCATCATCATACACAGTGGTAGGATCAGTTTTCTCCTCATTATGTTTATGGGTCTGTATCTAAGGACTTTAATAAAACCAGGTGTAGCAACATACTGGGAACTTCTATGAAGCTCTTGACCCTTCTTTCCCAGTCTTTCTCCTCTGTATTTCTCATGCTTCATCAAATCCTTTCCTGATTCAATAATACTGGGATAGAGACATCTTATAATTATCTGGATTCAGTTTCTAGATCAAGTTTTGTATTTGTTGTATTAAAACATTTGGCAGCGATCCTTTCACCCTAAAAGTCACCCAGATTGTCCTTGGTTTTATTCCTGTGTGCCTGTTCTTGTATTTCCTATGCTGCCAGGCCTTGTGCCTTCAGAAGATATCTCTACCAGCAATTTTATATTAATTTCTGGATCACTGAAAGTGTTGAACCTGTAAAGGAACATGTAAATGCTGAACAGCCTTCATCATGGGATCCCACAACAAATGTCTTCCTTTCACAATGATTTTGTTCACTGAGGGTCGCTCTCCAAAATCAGGCAGCTAGCTACTCCTAATCTATTTAGCATTCTGTCTTACTAATATTTTGGTTGAACTGTCATAAAATAATAATAAGAGCTATATCCAAAACCTCAATCTATTATCTGTTTCCTCTGGCAACCAAACTTGGAAGATGATTAGAATATATATGTTAGAAAATAAGCCAAACAGTCATTCTAAACTAGATGCAAAAGTAGTGGAATTATTTTTGTTAATTATTCTAACAAATATTAAATTTGAAATATTTAGAATTTAATAATAATTGAACAGTAAAATTGGAAAACATTTATTAAGTTTAAGAATGCTTCAAAGACAGTCTGACATCTATCTGTACTTAGCATGGACCTCTAGCATATTCATACTCAGCTTCTTTATTTGGATTTATTATTTCAAAAATAAACCCCAGCATACATGGCACACGTAGAATACTTGGCATCCCAGGAAAATAAACTAGGACTCTAGGAGATTATTCCCCCCCTTTTTTTTTTTTAGTCCATCAAGTAGAGCAAAGCTTGCTGCAAAATGATTCTCTGGAGTATTTTCTCAGTTTTAACTAGGACTGGAGGTTAAGGAAAAAGCCAGTGCAAAACAGCTGCCTAAAACATACCATGCCGCATTTTGTTGATTTGCACCATCACATCAGAACAACTTCAGACAATTTCAGACATTTTAAAATTGTTCGTGCCTACATTTCCAGCTTTTGAATCAACTCATAGTGAAAGCAATTCTCTGGGCAGGACATTTTTCATCTTCACCATGTATATCCCTCACTGAAATACTCTAAATCCTGTAGTAGATGAAAAGTAGCTTAATATAGGCAAGCGTGCTGTGCTATCAGTTGGACTGTCTAGGGATCAATTCTCTTTTCCCAAATGGCTTTCTGACTGCAGGCATGCATTTGGCATCCTTGCCTCTGTTTCTTTAACATGGATAGAAGAACAAAAACTACACACAGAAATGCTGTGTGTCTTGTTATAGTTTGTCTTGATGATCTTAAAGGACTTTTCCAACCTAAATGAATCTGTGATTCTGTACAGAATTATGGCAACACATAGTAGTCACTGAGCACAGTTATTTCATTAAACTAACCAATCTGTTAAATATTTTTTCCACAAAACTTTCCAAATGGACATAATAAGTCTTGTTCCAATATGCACTTTAAATCACCTGTGATTATCTTTTTGGTGATTTCATATTTACCTGGATTAGACTTGCAGCTGGATTCCTTCTTTTTTCAAAGTGTTTCTGACGATGCTGTTCCTGCACTTTCAACGCAAATCCTGAGCCAAGGATGCCCTGCAATATCATTATATCAATGTGTAGGTAGTCTTTGAACAAATATACATCATCAATTACAAAGATTTTGTGAAGACGTTAGGATTCCTTACAGAATATCTGTGGAGCTACCAATGACCACTGATTGCCTGGTTTTGTGCTACACTACATTCCTGCAACTACCAAGGCCACAGAGATAGATACATATTTATAAAATCAAGCAGGGATATTCGGAGGAACCTGAGTCAGGAATGAGGAAATGGCCAGCTGACAGATATGCCAGATATATATGGACATCAAAGTCCATATCTGCAGTACTTATAATAACATTTATTTTAGAAAATTTAGAAAATCCATTTCTTCTTGATCTTTCCTATTTAATAATACCCAGTGTTTATTCTAGAGGCTATGAAAAAGCTAATTATGAAACTTCCCCTCTTTTAGCCTTTTACCTTTAAGTAAGATAAATTTGATTCTAACTGAATAGATCCAAGGACTGAGGATGTTTACCTTCTTTACTTGCAAGGAATGTAATACTTTTGCTGGACATGTCTGCATTATAAGGAAGAATATTTCCACTTGATCCTTAGTCAGGATAAAATACTAAAAGAAGTGCAAAAGTTTCCCACATACCTCTCATTTTACAGACAGATTCAGCACTGAAGTATTTATGAGGAAAACTAGAATCTGTACATCGATATGACATGAGGAACAAAAGTTGTGGCATCTCTAATATGTAAGGGTATTCATCTTTTCATTATAGTACTGCTAAGACTAGCTTTCTTGTTAGTGGTGACTAGGTGACAAAAGGAATTAATTACAGTAGATGCCAATAAATGTCAAGGATTCACAAACAGATAATGGGTTATAATTATAATGCATTATAGTATGTCAGAGATACTGAAATACTCTTTGTAGCTAGAGTAAGCAATAAATGCAGTGCACCAGATGATTTAATGCTGTTGACAAATGCAGATTTTTAATCTTGGTTTATCTATATGGTTGAAAACAAATGAAGTATTATATCATCCATGTTTTATGGTATCTAGTATAGTATATATAGTATAGTTTTATAGTATAGATCTACAGATAAAGTATATGAGTATTAAAATATCAAAAGACATTGCACTGGAAACAATACAAAAAATACAAATGCCACTTCTCATTTCATGCTTATTCAAAACTATTTAAAAAATAAAGAGGGAGATTCACTCAAAAAACCAAGGATTTATTTCTGAAGCTACACTATATTTTAGTCATTAGATAATTCCTATTTCCATTAGTCTCTTGAACATTGATAGAAACAACATAAATAAACTGCAATTTTTATTTACAATTATTCACAGAAAATGATAGTTGCATCTTTTGCATTCAGCAACATTAACCATTAGTTGATTTAAGGCCTTCTACTACTCTCTGTTGGTAGCTTGAACATGGCCATACAAAACAAGCTATTAGAAATACCTATTTTTTCCACTATAATCTAAGTTAGAAAAACATATAATATGCTTTTATTTATTTTTTTTTTTTTAATTTTGAAAGAAAAGCAGTAATATATAAGTCACAATTCATAACATAAGGAAGGATTTCCAACTTTACACAATAGTATGTAACCTAATTTAGGGTTATTTCCCAGTTTTGCCCATGCCAGAGAAACTTCCCAAAACCAAAGCAAGGACACCAAACCTTTTCTTTGGATTTTGGATAGCACTTCACAATTGTTGTTGCAGAGCAAAAAGCCTTAAAGGGTTGTTCTTCATGTAGACAGCTTCCTTCAGCTTTTTGTATCATAACAGTGGCAGGACCTACAGGAGTTTCTATTATTTTTTATTAATTTTATAGGCATACTCACAGCAGGTAGTGCAAAGAAAGAAATGCCAAGTAGGGCAAATCCTGCAGAAAGCAACCTTCCAAGCCAAGTAAGAGGAGTTTTGTCTCCATAGCCAATGGTTGTCAATGTGATCTAAAAAGAAATGAATGAAAAACGTGGTTTACCAGAAGCCACTGACAGATTAGCTGCAGATTATTTACATTTACATTTGCTACATTTACATGAAGCAGCATTTCCACTAATTAATCCAAGACATCTGAAACCTATAGCTGTTTGTAAAAAAATGAACACAAATATACTAACATTGACACTTTTCTGTGAAAACGTAATACTGTTTATGACTAAATAAAACTGAGATAAATAATAAATGTTAGAAAAACACCTAAATAAGCAATAAGTTTAAAAAATAATGAAAAATTACCTTGATCTCAAATTTGAGGTAAATGGTAGGAAATTCTATAAGTTAGAAAGAAAAAAAGTGTTCTTTTGCATAGATGTGAAGGTGTTTCACCTATTTTCTGCAGGAAAATATAACGGTATGTATTTGTCTAGCTAAACAAATATAAATTACATGGAGATAATACTGGAAAAATATAGGAGGGAAGGAGTTGATGCTTGCAGATGATGTAAAGTCAAATGAATTGCAAGAAGCAGCGGCATTTTCTGCAAACCCATCAGTACAATTTGAAGTGAATTCTCTTCTGAACCACAAAAAACACTAATGAAAAGCTGGGAAGAACTTTAAGTAAAGTTTCTGGTCCTTTTCCTTTCCTCCTGACAGGCTCAGACACACCTATGTCACTCCTGACACGAAGGTCCAAAGGTTTCTACACAGCAGCAGAGGCAGAGGTACCTCGGGCTGTTGGACCACGTTAGCTCAGATCTACCTGTGGACAGGTCAAAGAGAAAGGGGAGGCAAGTTTTAGTGCTGGTGGGAGGGCTCATTGACCACTGGCCACGAGCAACGTGGCCACTGAGATAATGGTGTGTGGTTGGGGCTCACTGAGAGCATCTTGAAGGCAAAAGATGAGTGTGAGGGCTTTCCCTGACCCAAGGATTGCCCTCCAGGCTAGTTGTGGCCCAGGGAGCACACCAATCCCATACCTGGGGGCTGGACTGGCAGAAGAGTTGTGTCTGTGTGCTTTCACAGAGTTCAGACCCACACGGCTGCCTGGTGTGGGCAGCTGGGGAAGGTGTGGGCAGAGCGCGGGATTGCCGAGGGCCGGCTGGGAGGCTGCGGGCGCGCGCTCAGGCAGCAGCACACCACGTTAAAGGACAAAGACAGACAACAGCAGGCGGAAAGCCAAGGACTCCGGGGCCTGTTCTTAGGGAGAACATGTGCATGGAGCGTTATTTTTCATCGTGTACCAAATGTGGGCAAGTTCAGGCTTAGCAAATATTCTGGCAGCAACAGATTCTTCAGGAAATTGCCTTCTAGAGACATTATTTTGCTTCCAGCTTCCTCAAAGTTCATTCCTAGGCAAGATGGCCAAAACAATTCTATTTAATGTCAGGGTCACCACGGGACAAAAGAAGGAAAGTCTTTTGGAAGTAATTAGATTTCAACTATTTAGGACTCTGTAGATAGTAAACAGTGCTTTTAATTGCTCCCATTGTTGGGAACAAGCTGCTGGTGTAATTTACCCTGAGAAAGCCACAGGGACTAAGAAAGAGAGATGAATTCAGGCTGCAGCTGAAATTTCAAGTGGTTATCAAGTCTCAAGTTTTGTAACACTAGCCTGGTCACAGACACACCACCTTGCATGCCTATCAGGTCTCACTCTTCCTTGCTCCTCTTCACTTCCCTGCCCCATCTCCTCTTCTGAGCCCTTTCTGGACTCTTTGGCAAGCCACTGCCACCCAGGAAGGGACAGAAAATGATCCACATTTCTGTGTGGTTTGTTTCTGCTGCTTTGGTGTTGTGTCAGGTCACAGACATGCCTAACAAGCTCCAGAGCCTGCATAAGGCAGTGAGAGACTGAGATGGAGTAAGAGGGAGGAAGGAACATGAGAATGCAACTCTTTTCTGGCAGAGATGAGCTGGTGCAGCCATGGTCTTGGCCTGGCAGAGGGGATTGATTTGTTTGTTGACGAAAATCACAGCTCTTCACATCAGAGGGCAACTGCAGAACAGTTTGAGGCTATTAAGAGCCCAAGAGAAATGAAACACTTGAACAAATGAATCCCTGAATAAAAGTTCCTCAAAATTTGTTTCCAGGCCAGTTATTGAAAAGCAGTTTGGAGCTCTGGAATGAGCCCGCTTTCTTGGCTTCCATCCAGCTCCCTATCTCTGCCAGTCGCTGGAAAGTACAGAGATATCTCCTGTCTGGGCTGATGAGAGGGAAACAGAACCAAGAGTCATCTGCATATTAATGCTATTGCCACCGAACTGTATTCCAAAGAAGTCAGAGATAAACTTGAACCTTTGGGACCTGACATCTGAGAGCAATCCAAAACCAGGAGCAGTCACACAGAGTATATCTCTGGAATTTCTCCAAAGAAAACAACAAGACCTTATTAAGCCTTTCCCTCAATTCTTCTAGGTACTAAGGACTTAATGGTATCAGTCTGTGATTAAGAATATCAGTTGCTTCTTGCTCACTTTGAGCTATTGTGTGTCAGGATGGTCTTTACAGGAGTGTATAGGTGTCAGCACCATGCTGTACTGTCTTACTCAACACCGAGCAAAGGGGTTTGGTCTCCATTTTATACTACTCTCACCACACAACTAAGAAAATGTTTTCTGGACTTCAGGGTCAAGTTTGGGAATAATCCACTGCATCTTTGTAAGTGCTGCTAGTGCACTTGGCCAGGCCATTGACTGGCAAACCATTGGCCAGGCCTTGACTGGCATAATCCTGAGACTAAATTAACTGAGCAGGATGTGGAAAACTGGACTGGATGTGAAAACACAACAGCGTAAGAAATTTCCAGAATCGCTGCTAATCATGCGAGAAGCAGACAGAAGTTACAGCTAACATTGTGTGGGTAAGAGAGAAGTGGCCAAAGTTCAAAAGTAACTCATCCTATCCTAAAATGTAGGACTTGGGCTTGTCTGAAAAAAAGTCTAGTACTACCAGAGTTGTACTAGGGGGTCTGAACAGGGACCACCCACAGGAGAGGCAGCAGCCTGTCCAACAGATCTTTGGTGGTACTGTATGCCTGTGTCTAAGCAGCTGACTCACACTCCTGCATGGCTAAATGAGCTAGCTGAGTCCTGTCTTTTACACCAGACACAAACCACTCCATTTTGGTTACTTCTATAAATGAGGGGTCTCGACAGACTAGCCACAGTAGGCAGTGTCATCTGACCAGGCTCCAAGCTCACAATTATTATAGAACATCCATTATCTCATTGCTGGAGCTAATAAATATGCTAATACAAATGAGGTAATATAATAATGAATGTGATGATATAACTTAGATGACTTCAATTAGATGAGATAGGACTCAGGAGGCCATTCTCTACCCTAATATTTCTTTTTGATGTTATTTTACGTTCTCCTAGCAATACTTACCTTTTGGATTGTTACCTGACATCACTTAAGTGAAAAAAATACAGTTTGTTCATGCTATCATTACATTAAATGGGAAAAATTTCATCAATGTTAACTCATTTCAGCTAGTCATTGTGCAAAGGTAATTAATTATAATATGTTTTGTGCACTAACAGGTCACTGTGGAGTGCTAGAGCCATTCAGTATCCAACAGTAACTATTGGGTACTACTAGAAAATCAAGACTTATTAAGAGAAATTCTGTCAAATGTGTAAGAGGGACAGAAACTTCAGCTGCATTAAATTTGTAGCTAAAGCTAATTAATGTACAAACGAAATATCACTATAAGTATCCACAGTTCTAGTTAACATCAGTATATCTCAGAAAACCATGTATGGTTTGGTTTTGAAATACTTAGGTTTTTTAATTGACCTTTTGTTCCCATATGGTTTCATTATTTTCTTCTGTTAAATGAATTTATCTTCTCTACTAAAGCAAATTCTGAACTTGAGCTCTTCATGTAACACTCACCATTGTGTGCTGCTGTGTTAGGCAACACTGTGGGGACCCCAGCCACAAGAATATTCACAGTAGTAATATTAATATGATGTTTCAATAGCAGGTTGCACTGTACAGCATGAAATTGCTAATACAGTGGAGTATTCATGTGTAAATTTGGATGCCATATCCTGCCTTTCATTTTTGTATATAAATATGGGCTTCAGAAATGGAGTCAGTGAAATAACCATAGCAGTGTATGGTCCTCAAGTAATCTGAATTAATGAATGAGTTAATTGCAGCATGCTAGTGCTGCTCCTGTAGGGAAAAGCATAAATGCCTCTAAAAGATTGAAATTTAGGGTGACTATTTGTGCCTGACTTTGATGCAGCCTTTTCTTTCTTGTACCTCTGCCATGACAAAATTCAATCCAGAGTTTGGTACATAATCTCTGGTTTAAGTCAGAATAACTTTTGCAAATAAACAAATCAATGACACTAAGCATTGATTTCCCCTAAAATGCCATACAGTCTGTCCTTTTCAAAAATCTGCATGTGGGTTACTCTGGCAGTAAAAACAACCATGACTAAGAAGCACATTATGCATTTCCCACATACTGTTTTACATATTGTAAAAAAATTACTATTATTAAAATGGCAAAGACATCAGGTAAGGGGGAACACTGATTTCTAGTAAGTTTGTGCACTTGCTTAAGTGCATAAAAAACTTAAATGTATTAATGTCATACACTGGGGAAAGAAGAAAATATATAGAAATATACAATATATATTGTTTTCAGGTTTTTAAATAAAATTTGTTGTTTTTCCTGCTGAAATCTAGGCAAGATTCTTGATTTTCTCAGTTGCACTACTTATATAACCTCTGAGTCATGCACTTTCACTTCATAGTGTACAAAATATTTTAAGCACCACTTTATACAACGATTATTTCTGAACAGGGTTTTTCCTTTAAAAATCGCAGTCAGCAGGTACTGGAGAAGCAAATTCCAAAATAAAGGTCTTGTTCCTGCTGCTAGAGCTGCTCAGGAAGAAGGACCTGGATCTAACATGAGCCTCAGTCAGATGCCAGAGTGGAACTCAGAGTTTGCTGGGACTTTCTCATTCCTTGTGCACAGGTTTCCCCATTCCGGCTGGGTACAGTCCTCTGCTCAGTCCAGACTCCCTGCCTGTGCAGGGCTAAGGCACACAGGGCCTTGCAGAGAGGTAGAGGCTGTTTCCTGGGAAATCAAATGCCTGAAAAGATCCATTCCCAAGGACATGCACAGCCACAGGAAGGTCTCTTACAGGACCACGTCCCCACTGCCACCCAAAAGGGGCAACAGTGTTTTCAGACTGCCAGAGCTGGGGTACCCATCAGTGAGGACATCAGCATCCAATGCCAGATGCTTCACAACCCAGTCAATACAGGGAGGTTAGAATGCTTTAAGGCAAACCCAGAACTCAGCTTTTGAAGAAATGGGAAATAAACTACAGTGATGCTACTGAATGCAAAACCTTGTCTTGTGACTTTAGCCAATATGAATTTTACGTGTGTTTATACTACAGGATAAAATGTAGATCTGACTTAATGCTCTAAAGCAACAAGTTTCAGCAAAATATATTTCTGAATATTTGTAAATGTACACATAATATTTAGTATGTCTGGCTTTTCCAAGCCCCAGTTTTGTGCAGTGATAACAGAAATATAGTCTCTAGGGACATGCAACAAATAACTAGCCCTTAGATGAACAGATTTCCAATATACTAACTACCCCTAAAATTAGTGAGTGACCTTGACCTTAGCTCAAAATGCAGACAAAACTTCTTACAAATATTTGCAATAATTTAAGACATTCTGGAAAGGGATTTTGCGCAGTCCCTGTGTGCATGCTGTGAGTCTGCAGATACTACTGAATCTAGATGAAATCCTGTCAGCAAAAGGTCTGAGGTGAGGAAGCTTCATTTTTGCATTATTCTGATAAGGAAAGTTGGCAGAGGCTGGCTCAGGTCTCACACTTATTCCAAGGAAACTAATGAGTGCTCTATGTTATTGTCAGCATTAATGATCTCCCAGGTATCATTTCACTACCCAGACACTGCCAGACCACACTGTGTGTGTTCTACTGCATTAGAAGGAAAAGAAAAACAGTTTTATATTGCCTGACAATAACTGCCTTGTGCTTTGTTGAGGCAGATTTCTTAAGCTGCTTAAGTAACTCTCACACAGTGGAGAAGTCTGGATCACTATAGGACATTTTAAAGCAAAAACTCCTACACATTATGCCATCAAAAAAAAAAAAAATCAAAACTTCAAACTTAGGCTCTTTTTGTTCATTGAATGCCTGGTTTCTTTAACTGTATTAATATAATCTTCCTTCAGAAAAGCAGTCAGGCATGTACTTAGATCCCACAGATTTCAACAAAGTAAAAACAATTGATTTGATAGTTAACCATGATCTCAAGTAAATCGGGGCTTTTATACCTGTAAAAAATAACACTGCTGAACCAGAATTGACATATTCATTCTTGGTCTTTGTCCTCAAGGTACAGAGGAAGGAGAAACAACATCTTTTAAAGGGCACTGATGATACTCTCATGCCAAAGCTGATGTAAGATTTTTTTCCCTCTTTTTTCCTGACACTTTTTCCTCTTCCTACACTGCCACTTAGAGCCCTCTGGTTTATATCAAAACAGCTCTTTGTGGGGCCATATTACAAACTATATTACTGAAAGGCTAAGGGTTAAAAAGTACAATGCTTTCTTCTCTTGAAGGTTTAGTGGTCTGGTTTGCAGCAGAAACACATAAACAGCTGTTCTGCAGGATGGACTGAAATAATCTGTCAATGTGCAAATGAATAGCTGAAGGAGGAAGCTTCTCAGACCATTTTTTTGTCAGTGAAAACAATTCACTGAACAGAACACTAAGTTAAAATCCCCAGTAGGTGAAATTCAAAGCACTTTAGCATACTGGTTAGACAGTCCATGTTATTTTCTGTACTTACTGTGCCCCACCAGAGAGCATCTGCATATGTGGAGAATTCGGTATTTGCATCTTTTTCCACCAGATAAACCAGGAAAGATGAAAAGATGAGTACTAAAAATCCTATGTACCAGGCTGTGATTAATTCCTAGATAAAAAAGAACAGATATCAACTCCCATTTTATGGACTGAATAGAATGACATTTCAAGAAGACATCATGAAATTATCTATATAAATGCTTTTTTGGCATCTGTGCAGTTATGAGTCAAATGCTTCCCTGTGGAAGCAAATTTTCTCTGAAAATGGACAAGATCTACTCTTATGGTTTGATGCTTCAGCAACGTCCCCAGCATATAACAAATTACAGCTGCACATGAAGGACAACATTTTCAAGATCTCTAAAAACTGTTAGTATTAAACAGCCATGGCCTGGTGTATCCATGTTAATTCATATTACAATGGATGTTACTTCAGAAAACTTTGGGTATTCTGCTCAAAATTCATAAATGCTTATTTCCTTGGTCTCTTATTGCATCACATCAAGTGAAGATATCAACCAGACAAAATCAGTATCTAGGATTACATACCTTGCTATGTGCATAAACTACAGAACCTAATAATTTCCAAGTGCCTCCTCTTCGGTCCATGCGCACCATGCGGAGGATCTGTAGGAAACGAAGACTTCTCAGTGCTGATGTTGCAAAAATGTTACCTTGAGTTTTTGCAGAAACAACTGCTATTGAAGCGATGAGAACAATGATGTCTGAAAGAAATACATTACAGAAAGCATTAATGTCCAAGTATCAGTAAATAGTATATACATCTAGATGAGCTGAATGAGAGGGACAAAAGAGAGACTCCTGTAGTGGACGGGAATCCAAAACACAGAGATGCCTGTTTGAAATAGGGATGTGAGATCAGGGCTAGTGTGAAAAACTACCTCGAGAATCTCTAGGGTGAAAAGTGAGGGTCACAATTTTCAAAGCATATGGATAAAAGGAGTGGTGTTAAAGAAACCTCATGTGGGATCTTTGAAACCTGATGTAGCAAACTGTACAAATCAGCAGATGGATTAGAACTTTCCCCTTTTATCTATTTTTTCATAACAACTTTTCTGTGCAAAGACAAAAAAGAAAACTAAGGTATGAAGAAAAAAATAGGGCAGGCCTAGAGGTGAGAGTCTGGTAGAATTGGACTTAAAAGCACACTACTAATTTCCTATGAGAACAGACACTGTGTGTTTGAGAAATGCAGTTTCTGGACACAACTGTCCTGATGTACCATTTCCTGGAAGGGAGGAAATACAGCACTGGGTACTCAGAAGCATTCCTTTAGCTGGAAGCCTGGAAAGTTAGCTGAAGCTCAGCAAGTGTTAGGATTTATTTCTTCAGGTCACAGATTCAAACAGTGAGAGTGAGTTTGGTGTGCAAGAACTAATCAGCCAGCTGTCCTTAGAGCCAGAACAGCATTTAAGGGGAGAGGAGGAGAAGCAGCAAAGTGATGGCACACGGATGCTGTGAGAAGGCATAATGTCCTTTTACAAGGATTGGGGTAGACATGCTGCTATGCATGGAGTAAAAAAGCACAGAACAAGCTCTGTTCTTCCTCACCTCATGATTAATTCCCTGGCAAACTTTAAAAGCTTAAAGAACCCCTGTAAGAAATACCTGATTTTAATCATAGGTTTTTGTGGTGTTTGTATGTTTCTAAGCAAGGATAATCTAAATCCATGTTTGTTGGTGAATAACTAAAAGTAGGTTCTTGTTGATATGAGTTTTACTTTTGTGTTGGGTAGAAACACACATCTTGTCCCTGGCATAGCTTCTACAAGAATGACCCAGAAAATTATTCAATACAATTCCAAAGGTACAGACAATCTGTTTCTGTGGTTTAAGGATTGTCCTGCTAAATTCTGAAACTTTTTTCAGAAGGGGATAGAAATCTATGTAGGTATAAAACCAGCTGGATTTTCTTATGGGAGAAGATTTAATCCTGGGCTAATTAATATCAAAAGTCCACTTCTGGCTCAGGATGTCTTCAAGTAGCAGGATGTTGGGGGCTGAGAAACTCTTGTAGAGAAATATCACTGTGTGATTGCCCTGCTTGTGCAGTCCTCCCTGGCTGTTCACTGTTGGCTGGTGTCACTGTTTGACATCCTGTGTTGGCCTAGGCTGACCTTCTGCCTGTTTTATGCTCTGACATTTTAAAATGTCTTTGCCTACTACATAGGTGGATCATAAGTGATTACTATGTAATTGGGTGCCAAAAATGCTGGATTTGCTTCTAAATCCAGCAAGTTCAGAGATGAAGAAGAGCCAGAAGTGGACATGGTGTCTTTGCACAGTACAAATCTCAAGCTCACAACAACCAGATGCAGGAGAGGTCTGGGTGAGAATTGAGAAATAGGAAAACTGACTAGGAAAAGTTAAGGACATCACAAATTGTAAAGGAGGTCAGAAAAAACAGATGGAATTTGATTGACCTCCACGTGAAGATATTTAAATTTAGGTGTCTACATGTGAAGCAGGTGTCTAAATTCCCCAAGCAGCACAAGGTAATCACGTCAGCTGAGAGAGGTGCAGCTAATCCTCAGGAAGCCTTCTGCTGGCTGCTCAGCTGCCTCACACTCTGGGCTTGGCACAAGAAAGGCTTAATTCAGCTGCCCAAATTTATTTGTCCAGTGCCATTTGAGATGCCTTAAGGTATCTGAGATATCCCCTAGATCTGGCAGCTATGCTCTTGGACCTGGAAAAGCTGTACTCTTCAGGAGGAGTGACTGGGGAGAAGGGAATATCGTGTAACAGGGGACAGGCACCTCTCTGTACTCTGCTGAACTAAACCCCAGATCCTGACTGACTATACTGCCCGCATAGACACGTAGCATACATGTACCCACCTAAAGCAAGCTTCTTTCTATATTTAGTTGTGTTTATTTGGATCCAAGGCTAACATAGAAGGTGTTGGAATGTCTTGAGCAATATGCTGAAAAAACAGTGTCCCTGGTGACTAACAGGGTGGTAGGATGATCCTGACTTGTCCCAGTGCCTCCAAGCAGAGTAGCAACGGAACAGCCATTTTTATTTAGTGGTGACTGGCTAGCAGCAAGTTAGAGATCATTAGAAGAGCAATGTATGCCCCTAAAAACCATTCTTAGAACTTAAAAAAGAATAAGGTCACCCATAGTATTGGGAATTATGCATTTGATCCAGAAATCATTAAAATGCTTACTGGGAGTTTTGGTCACCCATTACCACTTCTAATAGGACAATGTTTAAAAAAATTCATTGACTTGCTCCTGCCCTTATTCCTACTTATTTCAGAGCTCTGACAGTTTTTTTTTTTTTTTTTTATAACACAGAGTTTTATAAGGTCCCCCCACTGCAAAAAATTGAACTTAATTCAGTCTTGTCAGAAGAGTACAGCCTCTGCCCTGCACTGCTGGGAGCCCTCTGCCCCACTGAGGATCTCTGGTTCCCTCTGAACACGAGAGACAAAGAAGCCAACAGTAGCAAAATTCTCTTTTCCATTTTTAAAAGCATTGGTCCAAAGGAGTTATTTACTTGTGTAAGCTCTCCTATCTGGAGGGCAAGGATAAGGTTCTCCCTAAAGGGAAGAAAGGTGGAGGAAAAAGGGGAGCAGAAAATGCACTGGAATCTGTTTGAAAAACAGCTGAAGGGAAGAGAATCTTCCTAGACTGGTGGTGTTTTTTTCACACTTTGCTCTCTCATCTTCTTCACTCTTCACATCCTCAACTCCCACCAAAACTCTATCCCTAACTCATCAGCTGGAAATAGGGAAGGAAAGAGTGTGTCCATTGCCTAAAACAGCCCTGCCTGGCTGTGTTTCCCTAGGAGGTAAAGAAGGCAGGCAGGCACATAATTTCAGTGTAGTTTAACTTGTTAGGAACATGTGTAAGATAAAAATAAACCTTTCTTGGAATGAAATCCTAAGAAAAGTTTGCAATGGTTGAAAGTCACCTCTGAATATGTTAAAACTACTTGATTTTCTTATCTAAACATACACTGGAAAAAATGAAAAGTTAAATATATTATGATTTTTCTCTGTGCCATACTTTTATACAATATGCTTCAGGTGACATTTGCCCTCTTTTAAACCAAGAGAGAAAAATATTATTCTGAACTTCCTTTTCTATTCCATGTGAATGTAGCTAAAGTCTCTGTGGTATTTCTCTATTTTAAGAAGGCTTTCCCAGACTTCTATCACTATTTTCCTCTTTATCTTTTAGAGGCAAAAATAGGAAAACAGGTAGAATTAAATAGGGATATTTCAATTAATTTAATGGGCTCTCAATTTTCACTCTGAATCTTTCTGTAAAGCATCAGAAAAGATTCAGATGTGAGATTGAGTAATGGGCAGTATAATTCCAAACTTCTCTATAATGACTTACTAAAAGGCAGAGGTTTCTGATGTATATTTACCCCTTTGTTTATTTTTTCCTAAGCTCATATCTTATGTATGATCTCCCAAAACATTAAGCCTCTCTTCAGCCATGATGATGATTTTATTCACCCTTTAGAAATATGTCTTAGATTTTTATCCTCACAGATAACAATCTCCCTCATTAACTCTAGTCTGAGATTTCAAATCATCTCAGGAGCTTTTACACTGGTCACTTTTGAACATTTGATTTCAAATGAAATTTCAAACAATTAATTCTTCCACTTCAGACATTTCACCTAGTACCACTCAAGAAACCTCTGAGATTGCATAAACCTTTTGTGCATATTAACTGGCAAAAGATATTTTATTTGACAGGCACCATGTTAACAAGGCCCCTTCATGAAAAATACAACAACAAAAAAAAAAAAAAGGATGACCCCAGAACTCATGTGTGTAACAGTTTACACTAATGTATTGTCCAAAGTCACTAAAACACTAAAACAGTAACACATAGAACAAGTAACTGAAGGCCAGTAATGCAACTGCCCATAACCTACATAACTCATGCAAGATGTTCCAGTCCAAGTTCCCCACCTCACAGAGGAAGGCCAGTGTTGGGCTACGTTAGACTGCTTAAGTGTGGTCAGAAACTCTGGATTGCTTATCTTACTGATGGAGGTATGGTTGGCATTCCTAGACTATCAGCATTTCTCATGCCATCTGGGAGATTAATAATGTGACTGAGAGAATAATAATGGTAGAAGAGGAGGCATCGTAAATCATCACAAGGGATTGTTTTAATGACTTCCCCAATGCAACTTTCCTAGCATGAGCTTCTTGGATGTTGTGAGATTTTGCAGCATTCATAGGTATCATGGGAATGAACCCAGCTAAAGGGGGAAACACAAAAGCTATACTTGGATATTGTGCCATGTCCCAACACCTTGATGTACCATCAGGACAATCTCTAAAGTTACAGAAAGAATGTTAGGATGATTTTTTACAAGAGCATGTAATGATAAAACAAGGAGGAATGGCCTTAAACTGAAAGAGGGTTGGGAATGGATGCTCCTTTCCCAGATGTGTTCAGGACCAGGCTGGATGGAGCTTTGAGAAGCCTCGTCTAGTGGAAGGTGTTCCTGCCCATGGGAGGAGCTAGATGTTGCTTCTCTCAACCCAAACTATTCTGTGATTCTATGATTACTGGGAAATGTAATCAATGACAATCTCTCATCTGCTCAAAGCTCATGCACATCCTCATACTAATACACAAACCTGCATCATCTTTCTCTTTTTCATACTCTTCAAAGGAAGAATATGTTTATAGGAGCTTTGCCTGCTGCCTGCATTTAATGCTAATATGTTGAAACATCCTTTCTTCTAAATACAAATGATACTTTTGAGACAATGCAGGTTAAATGAGTCTTGCGAATTTTTTTCATTGATTTTATCTGAATAGAAAAACAAATAGTATTTAATAATTTTTGGATCATCACTAGGACATCAAAATAGTGTTTGCTATAAATTCACAGAAAATGCTCAGAGTTCACACATTCTTATTAAGAATAGGCAGGAAATGTCAATGGCTGCCAATTACTGTGTCTGCACCACCTACAGATCAGTAAAGAGAGGACATGAGTACATGTCCTCAAACAGGAACAACAGACTAGGACATGAGTAGGGCATATCTGCCCCAAAACCTGCAGAATTAAGTAGAAAATCTCAAGAGGTTGTTTCATCTAGCCTGCAGCTGTATTAACTCACAAAGGAAATTAACTGGGCAATTGTATCACCAAATCTAAGCTACACTTAGGCTGTCCTTCTAAGGTCTAATTTTGAGCTAGAGTTATTATCCATGACCCGGAGAAAAGGCACAGCTTGTAGTGGTCATTTCTGAATAGTTCTCAGGACAGCTCATTATCCTCAATTTCAAAATTACTTTTGAAAAAACCCCAGCACTGTGATTCTGTGGTGTTATAGAGACATTGGACTCTAGTACGGGCATGAGACAGCTTTGACATTAACTCCCTTTGCCTGCCATGGCACAGGTCATGCACGCCTATGGCAGCACAGTGAGCAATTATTCTCACTTGCTGAGGAGTTTAAATAGGTTTTAATTGACATTTGCATCAATCAATACAGAGAAACACTTAACAGCTTTCTGTTCTGAGTCACTGAGAGGTGGTAGTGGTGGTAGGGAGGAATGACCAGCATTTTAGTTTTTCTAATATCTCTTTGGATATCAGTCCTTCCAGTCCTTATTGCTATTCTCAGAACTCTCTTCAATTTGCCTTCAATAATCTCTAGCTGGCTGTCCAGGACCACAGGGTATCATCTAATTAATGTAGAAATGTTTAGAATGTTTAGAATGAAGTTTAACCCGACACTACAGCACAAAGTTAACACAACACACATTCCAGACCACTGTATTTGAGCACATCATACTACAGAAATATGATAAAATGTATATATTCAATGGGCTATATCCTAAATTGATATAAATTGGCAATTTAAAGCAGTTTAAGATAAAGCCTGATGACTGACACTGGACTTTGGCCATACATCAGTACCTGAAAATAAGGTTGCTCTTTTTAAGATTCCTAAAAGGAAAGGTCTGTTTACACAAACTTGATTATTGGAGCAGCAACCTTTTTGCACAGCCTAGTAACGTATTGGGTATTGGGCATTGGTGTACTTCATGCTTCTGTGGGCTAGCAAAAAAAAAAAAAAAAAGAAAAAAAAAAGAAAAAGACATTCAAAGATTTTAAGGCTCTGAATACCCTAATAGAGTGGTATTCAGCAAGGGACAGAATTGGATCACTATTTCTTGAGCACTTGTTCAGAAAGGTCAGAGGGCAGAAAAGGTTATTTTGTTGTAACTGGCTGGAAAACTTGTTATCTAGAAAAAATGGATTAACTACTTCCCTGTACCAGTTCAGGAGGGCAAAGAATACAAAACATGAATAGAATATGCTGCAACAGTTATATTGAAAAGAGGCAAATGTAATATTTTTACCAGGTGGTAGTTCCTTTGCTCTGTAAATGTTCCCTTACTTTAAAATCAGTGGGATATTTCACATAATTGTGGCAGAAAAAACTGGTCAAATATGGGCTGAACTTACAGTCACCTTGCATAAGTATTTATCCCAGAAACCAAGAATTTTCAATATTTTTACCTATAATTTTATCACTAAACAGAGAGATGAAAGATATTGCCATATTTAGAACGATGATGTTTAGTAAATTATCTCATTGGGAGAAGCACAACTATTTATCAGCAAAGTAAAAGTCAGTATTTGCATGATTGCCAAAGTCTGAAAACTGGCTTTTTAGAGACTGCTCTGGAGACATACAGACTTTTGAGGTCACCTGAATTCACCCTCAAATTATATTCTCAAGCATTATTTTCTGCTTATAACCCCCCCCCTCCAAAAAGCAATTTAATAGCACTCATTGAATTCTATCACCTGAAGATCTCTAACGTAATTTGGGAGAGGCAGGAAATTGAGTTCTGTACCTCCCACAAGAAGCTGACCAGACTTACACCTACAAGGCCTCAATTTTACAGAGAATAAAAGCCCAAACACCACCATCAACAACAAAACTCCCCCAAAGCAATATGAGATAATCTGAGTTGTGCATATTCTAAAAATAATGATGCTCAGGATCTTGGGTCCTGGCAAAGTTTGCTTTCAGCTCTGAGTATAGCTTTTCTTTCTGGTCAGGGATCAGATCTCTGCTCAGATGCCAGACAGGTTACGATTAATCGTCACCTACTGGTAAAAGTAATTGGCAGGATATCTTCAGGAAATTCTTGGGATGGATGATGCTGTTTGATTTTTGCAGATGTTGTTGTCACTCCAGCCAAAAGGTCTTTGTGTTTTCAAATACGTAACACCATCTGGATGGAAATCATCTTAATTGTCATTGCAGGCAAAACAAGTTGGTGATTTCGCTTCCTTTTTTAATCTTTTTGCAAGATGCAAAACAACATGGTATTTTTAGAAGCAGGAAAGTGAGCTGGTATTGCATATCAAGATAATTCACAGAGATAAACACAGATGAGTGTGAAAATTGACTTTTATTGCTGTTGAAAAACAGGAAGATAGTAATGTACTGTAGTGGCACATACAAGAGAAAGAAGTTCTACAAAAATATGTAATACTGTCTGGGCACTGAAGTGGAATTTAAAAAAATCCAGAAGTTTGTATTTTTTTTTTTCTACAAGTGGAAAATGGCTACATTAGTCACTGCCTTCAATTTTAAGGAGTCCACTAAAACTGATCTGTGCATAGAAACTTGGATTTTTCTTATCATCACCTAAGCAATATGCCAGTTAAGAAATCAAATAGATGAATCACCTTGGAACCTTCTTTCCCTTTATTGTTTTTATTTGCAATACATTGGAATCATCTGAGTAAGCAAACTATTTTAATATGAAATGAAAGTAACCTTCTGGAAATACAGACAACCTCTTTCTGGAATAAATGTTACTTTTATATAACTGAAGTGGGTCTACTTAGAAAAACAGCTCATCAATATGTAAAGATATCTTTTCTGGCAAAGAGAGAACTGGAAACAAGTCAAAGACAATTCTTAGTAAAGCTAATCAAATACAACAAAAGTTAACTTGGTACTCCAAACAATTTCTGAACTAGAAAGAAAAGGAGTATTTTTAATAAGGCAATACTGGATATTTTTTAGATGTGAAAATGAAATATTCCCTTTTTAAATTGTGGACTAATGAAGATGAGTAAGGTTTTTCTTTTGTCATTTTTTAAAATTGTGTAATAAAATCCTAATTCCATGCCTAATAATGGATCAACCAATGCTACTCACTACTGTGTCAGTGTATTAAAAGTATATGTACCTTGTTCCAGTGTAAAAGTAGCATATTGTTAGACCATGATGGCAAATACATCTAAGTAATGTCATTTTACTTTCTGCTGTAGACAGCCAAAATATTTCTCTATGGCCTGAGAACCACAGTAGCTCAGCAAGTACTGAATTTTAAACTGTAGCTGTGGTTGCCATATTTTATTTAGTCCGGATAAGAATAATAGCATTCATGGGAACATTTCACCTGTCTTTGTACTGTTCAGAATTATTGTTCATGGCCCTGTTGGGTACACAGTCTTTCTGTGGACTGAATAAGTCCTCAGCAGACATCTTCATGTTATTAACAGCTGGCTCATTAAATCTTAAAAATCTAAGGGCCTCCTGCAAACTAAGATTAAGTTCAATTGCAAACCTTTCATGGATTTATACTTAATTAACCTTTTCCAATAATTGATCTTTAACATGATTAATATGTACCTGTCAGAAGGAACAAAGCAGTATTTATTAAATGCAGGCTTTATTTGGCTTTAAAACATAAAACAGGCTGACAGAAACATTTAAAACTGTGTCTTTGACCTAGTGTTCACCAACCCAACTTTTGTTCAGCTAAAGAAGCAAACTGCAAGTAACACGTGCAGATTCTTCCCATAAATCTTCACTTATTCTGTCCAGAAACAGTTTTGTGCCTTGAAAGCACTGGAAAACAAGGTTTGTTAGTCACTTTACTATGTCTGTATGTTGCTGGATGACAGTAGACCTTAGTGAAAAAGGCTATTGCAGTGGAGTGAAAAACATCTGAAGGTTTCTGGAGGGAAAGGCAACAAGATGGATAGCCAGACACACGCCCCTGAGGAGTTAAAGGTGCTCATTACATCAGGCTGTAAGCAAACCACAAAGTAATCGTTAAGAAAAAAACCCAAAATAGCTACAGCATGGCAAGACTTGTGTATGGAGAAAGGGCTGAATAATTTAGGAGTGGTTAGTCAGAAGACAAATATGAGATAGAGGCATGCAAACTACTGGAAGATAAGAAAGTCTGTTGGATGCCTCCTATTTACCCTTTCTTATAAGAGTGAGATCAAAAGACAATTTAAATTTGATTAAAAAAATACAAGATTGAAATGTAATTGTAATTGACTTAAAAGTGTAATTGTAATTGTAAAGTTCATTGTTCTGAGGTATAAAGGAATAACCAGAGAAAATTAAAGACAAGTTTGGATGTTTTGCCCTGAATTGATGGAATTAAATTTTTCAGGGGCTCCAAATTCTTGAGTGACTCAGCCACTGATTACATGTGTGATTGTTTATTTTGAGCAGTAGGTATTAACACCATCATTAGGGGTCTCTGGCACTAGTCAGCAAGTGGAAAGACACCGGCCAGGAGTCCTTGTGATCCAGCCCCACAGGGAAGCATTGCTGTGTCTACACTGGATCCTTGCAGCCACAAGGGGAGGAATCTACAGGCAGGAACGTGCACTTTCATGGCCCTTTCATCATACTCTAAAACCTTAGGCAGGGGCAGGTGGGCAGGGGGTCCGGAAATGTTAATCTAACACATTCCCAGTGGATACAGTGAAGCTGATACAGTGGCATGGAAGTGGAAAGGCCAAAACAATGTGGGAACAGAAAAATCCATGGTGTGTAGGTGAGAATGGATGGGTGGAAACTGACAAGTAAAGATCCTGAAATGAGCAGGGAGAGAAAAACATGTCTCTGATGAGAGGAAAAGCCTGTTTGTAGGTGGAGAGGGAAGAGAGCATTAAAAATCTGCTCTCAAATTCACAGGGGTGGGGATACAGAAGGTATCCAGTATATAGCTGTTATCTAACACAGATGTTGAAGGCAGCAGCATGGGTCCCCAGTGTCGGCTGGAAGAGTTCCTACATTCAGTTTACTGAGCCTCCATTCAGAGGCAAAAACCTCTACCTGCTGCTTAAAAGCAGAACTTGCATTTCTAACCTATACAGCTATTTTGGATGTCTGCACAATTGGTGAGTGCCTCTTGGGACTCCTTTGTTTCTGTAAATAGAGTTTATTCGGATTACATACAGAGCCAGACATCTCCAGCCACTCTTTACCCTCAGATGCCATCCCACCTGCAATTTGTGAGTGAGTAGCCTAAGAGGGAGAACTGTGCCAGCAAGAAGGCTTACATAATTTGGAGAACACTAGTGTGGGGCATCTTACACAGCCATACTTGAGACTTCCTAGTATAGGGGATATGAAGAAAGAAATAGAAGCTCTGTTCAGTGGTTGTCAGAAAGGAAAAACCCCATCATCTGGTATCAGTCTCCTAGACCCAACAGGGGCAATCAGGAAATGAGATCTTAAATACAGTAGATTATGTCATTCTGTGTGACAACCTCTCCACTCTGCCTTTGGCATTTTCTTCTGAAATGAAAGTCTCCACTGTAAGGGTGGCATGAATAGACTGCTCTGGCAAAGGGGAGCCCCAGGACTGAAGGAGCTCTGCCTTTGCTGTGGCTGCTGCCCAGATGGTCACATATATGCACGGGGGCACCAGTACTGCAAGGGTGAAAGTGAGTGGCTTCCTTTACACCATTTAGGACCTTCCATAGGTTGATGGAAAATGGATCTGATGATCAACTTCCTTGGATCTGTTATTGACAGCAATATCAAATATCACAAAAGGACAAAGCTCAATTTCCAGAGCTATAAGCACAGGCTTTAAGATTAAAAAATGTAATTTTTCTTTAATGGAAAACAACAGATTATGGGCACCTGGTGCTTAAGTGCTAGTTATGGGAGGAAATTAATATGTGCAGGAGTTGCCCAAATTGCCACCTAGAAATATGCAAATATTTCGATTTAGCCCTATTAAACTTGAGATACAAATGCTGTAACTCAGTTAAACAGTGTAACAATACTGTTACATTGTCAAATCCTTCCTAACTGCTGTATTTACTATAGCAGGTGTAAAAAGAAAGAATCAAAACCTGTATTTTTCTCTCTTATACACAAGCCTTTTCCTAATGGAGCAGTTGGAATGTAACCATTTGAGGCATGATCATAAAAATAGAGATTTCCTGCAACTCCCACTGGACTATTGTGCCCATCAGTTACTTCAGCAGTGCTGGTGGCAACATGCAGTTCCTTGAAGGGATGTCAAAGAATGGAAACATCTGTGGAAGCTGCATTTTTTCAAGCTTTGTGATCTCTAACAAGCTAGTGGCAAGGCTGGATGAAGACATCTGGCAATCAATTTGATTCTATTGAGTGTATCTATTGTGGGCAAAGCTTATGTTTAAAGCTGTCAGCACTGACAGTTAACAAATTAAAGCTGAGTAGATGCCAGAGGACTGCATGTGAAGAAATAAACTACCTCTAAAGCAACTGAAAAAGTCTGTGTTTCTAAACAACAATACAGTCAAGAACAATGAAACTACTGTTCTTAGCCAACTGCACCAACAACCCTTTTCCTGGAGACCTCACTCACACAGGGGTGACCTGAAGAGAAATAAATTAGTCTTCAGCAAAGAGAGCAATAAAATCACAACATTCAGCAGTTATGAGAGAGATAATTATGAACTAAAAGAAGAAAAGAAATGGAAATATGAAATAGCAGCATGTTGCCTGCTCATATGCTGCAGGGTGAGTGAAAAAAGAAATGTTATCTGTGCAAAAGAATTGGTGAAAGTGGACTTAATACAGGTAATCATGAACGAGGTAGTTTTCCACAATACAATACCTAGAGATGTCTAGAGACTGAACATTAGGAGGTATTTATTTAGAGAGTGGATTGTCAAACATGGCAAGAGGCTTCCTACAGAAGTGGTCAATGTCCCTTGAATATCAGTATTTAAGAGGCTTTTGTATAAGATCCTTAATAACATGCTTAAGACTTTTGGTCAGCCTTGAACTGGCTAGGTAATTGGACTAGATGATCACTGTAGCTCTCTTCCAACTGAAATCTTCTTTCCTTTTCCTTTTCCTTTTCCTTTTCCTTTTCCTTTTCCTTTTCCTTTTCCTTTTCCTTTTCCTTTTCCTTTTCCTTTTCCTTTTCCTTTTCCTTTTCCTTTTCCTTTTCCTTTTCCTTTTCCTTTTCCTTTTCCTTTTCTTTTCCCTTTCTTTTTCCTTTTCTCTTTATAATTTCTCAATATGTTTCCCATAGTTGCTTTCAAATACCTCTGGAAAGATTCCTGCAGTAAATGCCAATGCAATTACTCCACTTAGACCCCTTCTAGTGTTTCCATTTGGGCTGACAGGGGTGTGGCTTGGACACCATGAGAGAAAGCAGGATTTGATTGACTGATACTTGTGAGAGAGTTAATCATGCTCAAACAATCAGATTGACAGTTATCTAATGTTTCACACTAAAGTATGAGCATTCAAATTTATGGTAACATGCTGACAAAGCACTCCTGAATAATTATGGGCATATTAGTAATATAGGAGATACACTGAAAGTGTCTTTTGAAGTAAAGCAATGCTGCTTTACATTCACAGTCCTGTGAGAGGCTACATGAGTGCCAAGGCACTCATGTAATGAATTTAAGTAATGGGCAGTTGCAAAATCCCAAATAGTGAACACCTAGTCTAATAGGATCGTTTTGGACCAATATAAAAATATTCCTAAAGTATCAAGATTTCTGCCTGCAAAGCATAATTCACTGTTGCAAAAGCAGAACTTGTCCAAAGAAGCAATTCTTCTCAGAGAGAAGCTACAGGCAAGAGCTGACCATGATCTGAAATGAGAGTTACACAGAATGTCACACATTGAAGCAGCTGATCTGCAGCACAACATCTGGAAAGAAGCCAAGAAAGCTGAGAATTTTATTGTATATCAGTTATGCTCTCATATGTTGTTCATGTCATTAAAAATATAATTTTTTTTTAGGTGCTGAGAGTGACAAAATTTGAAAAAGAAACCATTTTACTACTTTTCAGACTCCACACACTCAAGTAGGCAGATAAGTGGATTTGGCACAATCCTGTCTACTTCTAATTTTCACACCAGTGTTTATACTAATAACTACTTAATTTTGAATTGGCAAACTTACACATACTTATGATATCTGAGAAACTATCTTGTCCATGGATATGATAGGAATTCAGCATAGTAAGGCAAGATATGAACATCAAATCAAATAAAGGCAGATTATGAAAAGAAAGGTATTTGTCTAAGCAACTTCATATTCTGGGTATCTCTAGTAGCAAGAAGTTTAAAGCCAGTCCCTAAAAAATGTGAACAAAACTGAATATACAAACTTTAACCAGAAAAGGTTGATTGCTTCTTGTTCTGTCAGTTGCTTCCCTCCTTATCATACATTTCCATGCTCATAAACAGCACTGGAATTGCTATGATACACTTTTATATTACATAATATTTTATAATAGATAGCATTTAATATAATATTATTATTATTATCATCATCATCCTTATCTTTAACATTACTATTATCCTTATCATTACCCTTATGATTATACTACAATGTATTTTCTGAGATTCAGATATGAGAGACAAATAATAATTTGAAAGACTGCTTAAATCATATACACAATCTGTGTGAGAATGGTCAGGAGCCTCATTATTTCTAAATAATATGACTGTGATATTTCACTTTAGGACACTTTTCTAACAAAAGCGAACTGAATTAGCAATTGCTAAACATTTCAGTGCAGGTACTGAGTTGTATTAATCTTGTTCAAAATGGATAATGACTTCATGCTTAAGAAAATATCTTTATAGCCTTCTAATGCAGGAATTCTATTATTACAAATAAATTCTTTTAAATAAAATGCTCTTGTCTTTTAGCAGCCTGTCTCTTTAGTCTTCATGTCCCAGGTTGCCCAGTTCATGGCAGGGGCTCATCTACTCTGTGTCACAAACACAACAGTGACACTAGTGTAAGATCAAAAAACCACAGCATGAACAAACCCAGGCTGCTGAATTCTCTAGCTCATACCAGAAAGAAACTCCAGTGTGAACTGCATTGTACCAAACTAGATTTCCTTTGAATAGCAGACATACAACTTCTAGAAAGAGGAGATCAGAGCCTGATGTCTTTAATCCCAGCAAATGTTACTTTACCCAACAGCAAGGGTAGCAGTCAGCAAAAGTGTGAAAGGATAAGGCCCATAGATGATATTAAACAGACATTCTTTTTCCTACATGTTTCTAAAAACTGCATTGCCAGAACTGTCAAACATGAAGATATGCTACTAAATATTCGTTTTAAAAACCTACATAATTTGGGAGCAATCTCACCTAAAGAGCATCTCTGTTCATGGCACAGAATTATGGCTGCTGAAGTTACCTGAGGAAATTTGGATTTGAAATCTAAATACTACTACTACTACTATTGCTGCTACTACTGCTATTATTATCAGAGTACTTTCTGGAGTGAAGTGGGCAGAGTGTGTCTAAGATGAGTTAAAGTTTGGCTGGCAGAAGGTCCCCAGAAGTGAAATTTGCTGTAACCTTTTTTCCTAGGATTTATAATGAGATGTGATGTCTTCTTGGTCAAGGATATACTTAATTACAGACCATCTCTGGGTTATTTAGAGTTCAAATTACACTGGAAAGGGGCTGTTTATATTGTTTATCATGAGCAGCAGATTTACCATCTGTCTGTACTTAAACTATATAATGTGTCTAAACACCAAGGTGACAGACACATAATGTGTCATTACACAAATATATTGAAATAATCCAAATTAAATGTCCAGAAGATCTTGTAACACACTAGATATGGATTTGTTTATAAAGGTTTGACAAAAGTGCCACATGATGGTTCATTACCACCCTAATTAATGAAAAATAGGTCCAGTAATAAGCAACAGTCACTGCTATCACTTAATGCTCTGAAACAAGGTTTGCCAGCTATGAAGTTCAAGGGCCTGATTACAGATAATGGACTTAAGCTTCCTGTTGGGAATTTGCTCATTCTGCAGCCTCAACAAAATTTGAACTTTTGACATTTCCATCATGCTGTAGCTTGACTAGAGGTAAAACAGAAGCAGCTGTGGTGAAACTGCTAATGGACTAACTGAAATATATGAAATCTTTCACTCGCCTGGACCACCAGGAAGTGTAGTTGCCCTGGAGAAATGTATTACTAGAAGTAGGCTCAAATTTAAAGTGAAGAAATTCTGTAATAGGAGTTTCCACCCCCAACTTTAAATTGAATAAAGTTTACACATTAGAGTTAGCAGTGTGCCCTGGAGCCAGGAGAGCCAACCCTGTCCTGGGGGCATCAGGCCCAGCATCACCAGCTGGGCAAGGGAGGGCATTGTCCTGCTCTGCTCTGCACTGGGGCAGCCTCACCTCGAGTGCTGGGGGCAGCTTTGGGCACCACAATGTAAGAGAGACATTGAACTGTTAGGGAGTGACCAAAGGAGGGCAACAGGGATGGTGAAGGGCCTTGAGGGGAAGCTGTGTGAGGAGCAGCTGAGGGCACTGGGTCTGTTCAGCCTGGAGGAGACTGAGGGGAGACCTCACTGCAGTTACAGCTTCCTCGTGAGGGGACAAGAAAGGGCAGACACTGATCTCTGCTCTGTTGTGACAGTGACAGGGCCTGAGGGAATGGCCTGAATATGTGTCAGGGGAGGTTTAGGGTGGATATCAGGAAAAGTTTCTTCACCCAGAGGGTGGCTGGGCCCTGGAACAGGCTCCCCAGGGAAGTGGCCACAGGTCCAAGCCCAACAGAGTTCAAGAAGTGTTTGCACAGTGCTCTCAGGCACAGGGTGTGACTCTTAGGGGTGGTCCTGTGCAGGGCCAAGAGTTGGACTTTGATGGTCCCTGTGGGCCAACTCAGGATACTCTATGATTCTGTGTTAAAAATTCGCTTGCTCTTGTTGGGCTTTCTCACATAGGAGTTCCAAAGTCTCTTACAGAGTCAGTGGAGTGAAAGAGATTCCTCTGAAAGCTCATTGGACTTCAGACATGCAGGTGAGGCCAGCAGGATCTTACTCTTCTGACGAAGAGTTTGCTGTTTATTATTCCTAAATATGTTTACAGTGCCCCAAGTGGAAGTTGCCCTCATACACTGAGATCTCACTGTTATGGTAAATCTTCTGATACACATAGGGGAGTGGCCAGAAGTTTAATTTTGTCAGGTAACATACCACCATCTGGGAGCCCATTGCCAGAGGAAGGACAATGGACTTTTCATGTATTTCAGTGTCCCCAAATGGCTTTACAGGGAGCGGATGCAATATATCTTCCCAGTTAGACTTGTCCTCTTTTCTTTTCAGGATTTTCAGTGAGCTAAGGCACAGGCATCAAGTTCTTCCTGGTTTGTCAGCATCCTTGATCTCCAGAAGCTCCAGAGAGCAGTTGGAATATGCATTACTTGGTTTGCTGCTCTTCTGAGCAATACAACACAGCAACACTGTTCTGCAGTGCTAACAGCCAAGCCTCAGAGTGATATACCTGTGACATTGAAGATTTGCAGGGGTACATACATATTTAAGTACCTTACGTGCCTGTAAGGATGTGTTGCTATGCCCTTTATGTTATATACACAAGCTCATATACAATCAGAGAAAATGAGGAATGTCAGGTAACATAGGACAAAATACAAAGCAAGTTTTAATACTACACTGTTGTTCCCATTTTTACAGAAATAAATAAGGGTACAAAACTATCAAATAATTTGATAGATATAATTACTAACCTGGTAGCACACAATGATGCTTGATGAATTAATTTGTCAGAGTAGTGACATTGTAGGCACACTAACATAAACACAGAGCTTTGGCTCTGAATAAAACTTCTCTGATTAGGTTATTAATGGAAAAAATAAAGGCTGTCTAAATGCTACCTTTGGGGCAATCTTCAAATTAGTTATTTCTAGCCCTTAGGCCACTGCCCTATGTGATTTGTGTTTAATCACAAAAATAATAATCAGGGAAAAGATCTGCCAGAGATATATAGCATGTTTAATTAACAGTAAACAGACTAAGTCTTCTAAAATATTATTGTTCCACTGTAACAATAAACGGAAAGAATAATTGAATGGATGACTAAGTAAATAATTAAAAGTAATAGGCTCAAACTGTCCATGGAATCTCTCTTAAGCACTGAATCTCCTTAGCACTGATTTAATTGAGTTTCCCCTGAAGCCATCTTTTCTCCAGGATGAACATGTACAGGTCCCTCAGCCTCTCCTCGCAGGGCAACTGCTCCAGCACTGATCATCCTCATGGCTACACTGAACTCACTCCAATTTTTTAAGGTCTTTCAGGTATGGTGTTGGAGGGGGAAAATGGGGTGCAGTGTCTTGGGTGTGGTCTAATGAGTGATGAGTAAAGGGAGATAATAATCTATGGACTGTGCTCTGGCTAACACAGCCACCTGACCTTTGCTGCTGCCTCACACTTTGCCATGACTGCAAATAACTACTTAATGTAGCAAGTGATGCAAGATGACTTTGTTTTTCTTGAAAAGATCAAATCTGGAAAGATGCTGAACATCAGAACATCAGAAACTCCCTTCTGGGACTCTGAAGTCCAGAAAAAGACTGAAGTCAGTCGATAGAAGAAGAGACATGCAGAACAGTCAATGGCAAGAAACTCAAGCTATTGGTTGAGTTTCCAGAAGCTGCACAACAAAGTTTCCTTTCCATCCAGTGCACCAGCATAGGAAGACATCCACATGCAATAGACTGTTGTCTACTAATTAATTCTGCTTGCAAGTGCTAGAGTTCCAAATGGGACAGAAAAGATGCTTTTAAGACCAGAGACTGCTTACATAAAAATAGATTAAATAAGAAGAGCAGGTGAATTTCAGAGAAAGGAGGAAATACTATAATCAAGAGAAGTAAACCGCCCCCCCCGCCCTGCTTGAACTATTTCACCAACAGTAAGAGGGTAGATATGAGGGTAGATACAAGTTGTAAGGAAAGCATAAAAATCTATACAATCCCCCTGTGAATCATAGAATTATTTAGGTTGGAAAGGACCTTTAAGATCATTGACTCAAACTGCAAACCCAGCACTGGTAAGTCCACCCCTGAACTATGTCCCTAAGTACCACATCAACGTCATTTAAATATGCAGAATTTTGTACAAGGAAGAACTCCTGCATTCAGTTTTGCTGAGAATTAACACCTCAGAGTGAAGTTAATCACAAGTATAAAACTTGCCAGTTGAGTGGAGACAGGAAAAGGAGGAGAGACAAAAGCAGAATCAAACAAACTGCTAGTGTTTCTATACAATGGTATTTAGAAGAGTAGCAAAACAAACACTCTGAGAAGTCAAATGGTTCTAGTAACTTCAAAATCTTCAAAGGTTTTTTTAGTAAGTTCTAAATTGCTGTAGTAAGTTAATTTTACTGAATTAACAGTGGTGCTTTCTTATGATTGTGCCCTGACAAAACCTGACTACTGCTAAATTTCAAGTTGCATCATAAAATCTTGGAATAATGGCAAGTCTGGTTAAGGAGGGTAGCCATGTTCTGTGATTTCCACTTTCTGCTTGGCATGGAAATCTTGGGGCAAGTGTGTGACCTGGAAAGGTATCTACCCACCTCCCCTGCTGCCCAAAAAACCCAAATGCCTGTCCTGATACTTGCCCCTCTCCCGCAGTTTCATAAAATAGCACAGATGGGGGGTTTCTTTCTGAGAGGGCGACAATCTGGGGTGGCTTCCCAGCTGCTCATGCACCTTTCTCCATTGCGGGAGTGGCTTAGTGGGATTTACCAGGGAATGAGATGGAAGGAAAAAAAGCCTGCTGTACACATCAGCCCTAACCAGTATACTGGTCTGCCATGCCAAGGAACACTGTGCAACTCCTGTTTAGACCAGGATGGCATTCATCTACTGCTTACACTGAAACCCATGTGTTTCATGGCTGTAGGCACATGACTCCATGTAGTAGCTGCTGTAGAGATGTATGGGAGAATGTATTTCCTGCCCCAGTTGATCCATAAAGTTATATTGAGATATAGGCAGATGAAATTAAAGGCTGGAGAGAGGAAGGAAGTTGAGAGAGAAGTTGGGATATTGATATACTGAAGTTTCACAGATGATCTATGAAACAAATTTTCTCCAAACCATTAGAAAAATAAGAAATTATCAGATGAGTTTGGTCTTTGATTTCTGCCTTTATAGGAAACTGGTTTTCCTTTTCCTTTCCCCTTTTCAAAATAGGGTTTTTACTGGTTGAGAGTCTATTCACCATTGTAACAGACAAATTCTAGAGCAAAGAAGGGAAGGAATAGTGTCTTGAAATAGAAGTAAAAGAAATAATGAAGAAGATACTGTATCCTATGCTAGTGTCACTGCAGAGCTGGTATGTGGACTGTCATGCAGAGAACAGCAAGACAGGAAGCAGCAATGTTGTCAGAAGATGTCTCTAGGGAGGTTTTCAAACTTCTTTCAGTGTCTGATCACAGAGGTTAAATAAGAAGAACATGATATGCACACATATGTGTGTGATGTCTATGCATGTATGTACAAGATGTAGTGTGTCCATTCAAAGATACATCTCTGATTTTCAATGAGATCAGCTCTCAACCCCTCATTTGTACAATATATAGGCCAGCTGTATGAGATTAATAGGAAAATGTCTTCTGGAGAACATAAGAAACATGGACTGAATGGTTTTTAGGGATGTCATGATTTATATCTAAAGAAACCCTGGGCAGATGAGAGTTGACACAGCAATTCTGGACTTACAGCTGGTTGCTGTAAATAGAGTCTGATTCCAATAGTTTTCATTCAGAAACAAAACAGGAGAGGGAAGATGTTCATCTCAAAATAAGCTAGAGCTGGGACACTCACCTATTACACAGAATGGTTTCCTTGCAAAGCGCAGTCTTCCTTGCCATCCTCGGTATCGACAGCAGCACCCAGCAGACCAGATACGAATAATAAATTCCAAACCAAAGACAACAATCATGACAAATTCCTAAAAACGGCAAATAAGAAAAATGCCTGTTACAGATAACCAACACTTAAACATTAGGAAACTTATCACTTCTGTTTGTGTCTGACAATCCACCTTGAGCATCTGAATATCCCAAGCCCAACTTGGGATCCTGCTCCCCAGGATGGTTACACATCTACAAGCAGCACACAGTCCTCAGAGCTTCACAGTGAAAGGTCTAAGCCTAACCTGAATAACATTAAATATCAGCTAAGATTGGCTACTAAATATTTTCAAACACTGAATAATACACAAAAATATCAGAGCAAAATACTCAAAGGCTTTGGATATTGAGCATCAGAGCACAGGTAATTTACACAGCTAGTAAAAAATGTTCCATATTCACTTGCATAAAATTAGTTCTTAGTTTGAAGGCTAAAAGTTTTGGGAGACATATTCTCATTGCTGCAACATACAGGTGAAGTAACTGGGATTATGAGTTTAGGAAATCAATCTGTTCCTAGCAGTAGGTTAAGGTACATGCAGGTGTAATTACATACAATGGCTATGTAATTGTTTGTAAGGCAATAAATTAATGCCCATCCTAGGCATAACTTTCCCTGGACAACCTGTGAATGAAAGCACTTAGAAATTTTGCCTTGCATGTTTGGCCTGCTTTTCTTTCTCATTGGAACCTTCTTTAAGACTGACTATTTTAAAAGCATCCACATGTATTTATGCAATATTTATTCTAAACCACTTTTCATTACAACCTTGAGGTCAACAGAGTTGCAGTAATAGAGCTTGGAGCACAATTCAGCTCCATAGCCAAAGGAAATCTGCAGCTCAATAATATGCAGTGATATAGTACATATGTACTGTATGGAATTACAAACTTAGATACTCTTCTGGAATACCAGTTTTGAAATGACAAAATAAAAATCTGTCTGTTCACAAAAGGAGACAAATACTTGATGGAGTTTCTTAAACAGCCCATCAAGAAGAAAAGGATGGAAGTCGTGTTTTATTTGAGAGCCCAATGTATTTCTGTGTCCAGAAGCAAGTTGTTCCTTGTCAGCCAATTAATTTATTATTCCTGCAGGATGAGGACTAGTGTGGTACCAGTAAGGAAGCACTGCAAATGAATTAAATAAAGGAATATTTGCAAGGGTAGGCTTGATGCAATATTGACTTTTCCCCAATAAACATTTTTAGACTGTGAGACCCTACAACTCTACAAGCCAGTGTGTCAACTCAGGCATTAATTTACCTGAATGAATGGCATTATTAATGTTGTGCCATGTAATGGTTCTTTACTAGATTATAATTAGTGGCTGTCCACTGAAACACTGGGGAATTAATTGCTTTTGCTGTCATAGAACAATTTGAAAACACAGTATTCCTTCCTAAAACATTTAGGAAGCTTGTGTAGCTACATTACATTGAAAGCACTTTCAGAGCCTTCTTCAGTGTCTTCATTTTTGGTTTTGTACATCCCATATTGAATGCCTAAGTCACAAAAGTAGAATAAGATCCCTCTGCTAAAGCGTGGCTGAAGAAAATGCCATGTTTTTTTATTAGAAAATAACATGGAAAAATGTGTGTGATTGTTTAAGCTTTTCTTTTTATTCCACTACAAGAAACTTCAACTTAATTCCATGGGCAGTGTTATTGCACAACTTCAGAAGGGATTATGTACAAAACTGAAAAAGTTCTCCATATAGTAACAATAATTCCTAATAGTTGGTTATCCTGTGGTACATTTCCTTGTAGGAAATTCTGTGTAGGCCAAGAATAAAATGGACAGGAAGCCAACTGGACAAAAGGAAGAATATGCATTTTAGTTATTTAACTACCACTTTTATAGTGGTAGTTAAATCATGAATTGTCAAATCTGGTTTACACATTGTTAGATGATGCCTCTGAATTTATGAGGGTTGATGGCAGGCATCCAGGCCATTCCTGCGTCTGATTCTCCTAAGGAAGTTTCTTCTTTGGGATAGGGTAAAAGATACTGAAGGAAAGGAGGTCTGAGAAGCATGAAAAATTCTTTGCTTCCAATACAATCTTTTTCTTGTTAAAACTTAATCACATTTCATTTGACTAAAGTTTGTTGTTACCCTGGAAAGCATACGGTGTGTACAATGGGCGATACGCTTTTTAAGTGCAGTGAAATTGTCCCAGGCATCTTCCAGAAGCTGATCCACACACAGGAGTGTGTCCTCTCCTGTACTCTGACCCTGGCAGGGCCTCTGATGGGGAGCTGGCAAGGACAAAAAGTACTTAATGATCCTGGAAGGACTAGCCCACAGCTTCAAGTCAGTTCAAATAGAATTGCAAAACTGCTGGTAGGAGCTGGAAAGAGGGAATTTTTTTTTAAAGTTTACTCTTCTGGTTCCTACCAGTGCTATGCAGTTTTGTATTTATCACCTGCACTATTGTTAGCCATTACTAGGTGCTATGCTTGCTCAGGGAGACAAAGATGAGAAAATTTATTGTGTGCTGAAAGCACATTTCTGAGAGTCTGTGTACTACATGGTGCCTTTGTGTGTTAGAGACAGAAATCAAATTTTTCTCTCACCCACAAACACTAAAGAGAAACGAATAATATATACTAAATATACTAATATACTAAAAAGAGAAACTTTGTGGAGATACATCTATTTTGAGAGAGAAAAAGAGCAAGGAGATATTTTCTCAATTTTTTTTTTTTTGGTGGGTGGAGTAAGAGTGTAAGATTTTTATTGAGGAAACAATGTGAAATATCTCTGTTTATTCCTTGAGAAAAAGTTACCATTTCTAGAACCATTAGAAATTTATGCATGGTTATATCGTCTCAAAATTAACTAAGGTCTCTACTACTTAAACAATTTTTTCTGGTACTTAAGCAATATAACAACTGTAGTTATATTGAGCTCAAATACAGTAAATACATCTCTGTGCACTGGGATGCTAAAAGACCTGCTGCTTTTAAAAATGCTATATATGATTTTTTACCACCCATAACAAGTTTCTGGAGATTTTTAAGTACACTATAAGTTTTAAAAAAAGGAAAGACATTGAAGAAAATGTAGATGGAGTTTCACACTTACTTTTGCACTTACTGAAATAGTGACATTTCAAACTGATCTTTATATCCTAAAGACTCCTACTTCCTCTGAGAAAAAGATGATTTTGAAGGGAATAAATATAAAATCTATTAAAATCTAAAGGGAAAGGATTTTCCAAAAAAACATAATGTATTGAAACAAAACTCTTCCTAGTAGTACACACAACAGCTTTATTTTATTTTGGATTGGTTCAGGTCAAAACCAGAGACAGACAAAGAATTCCACAATACTGTGTAAAAAATAATGTTTTAGTAGTCAGAGCACTCAGTCAAAATGTTAAGGCAAATCTCTGTCACAGTTAATACAGGCAGGGGAATGACATTATTTTTTCTTATGGCAGCTGTAAAGTTACAAGGTTTTTGGTTTTCTCTGGACAAAAATTGGAAGGATGCATCCCAAACAAAATCAGGATTTAAATTTTTTTTATATTTAATTTGGAAGGCTTATCGCCAACTTAAGCATAAATCTAGGCTTTGAAATAACTTGGGTTTAGTTTCTTAGCAATCGAAACAGAAGATCAGAACATAATTGGAAAGGCATGTGATGGAATAAATCATTAGACTTCGTGCTTTGTGGACTTGAAGACTGAAGAAATGATGCATTCCAAGTATCTTTGTCCTACATATAAAATAATGGAACATCATTAATTTTGAATTACTTATGAGAATGAGAAACAACATTTACATCAGAATGGGAAAATCTTGCACTGTTTATAAATCTGGCTCTCTTCAAAATTAAGCAAGGCTGCATTTGAACTGATGAGCAAGTTAAGATTTACTGGAAATCTAACCCTTTCCTTCCAAGGTAGAGCAGAGGTGCATTGGCCTTTGCCATTTCTTGCCTTTTCCCTATCTTGTCATTTTTTTCCAATCACAGCTGCATTTGGCCTTACACCAGAGTTACCACAATCTGTCACTTTTTTGGCTGTCCAAGCTCACAGATAGCACCTCCCAGTAACCACTATGGCAGATGCATTGGTGCTTCAGACAGTGGAAAGTTTCTCTTCCTTCTCAAAGCACAGTTCATCCAAACTGATGACCTTTTCCTTCTGAGATGTTTTTGCACATACAGGTCCAGTTGTCATGGGGAACTGTGCACATGCAAGAGAAGCAAGGCTGGCACACTTGGCTGACAAGGTTCAGTTGCTTTTGGCTAGCAGTGTACTCCTGAAGATTTTTACATCTGTGTGAGGCTGGGTTATTACACCACTGGAGCAACGAGGGTCACACAAATGGCAAGAAAAGAAAATAAGAGGTCACCCAGAGCAAGGTTTATGTTAATAAAAGGTCCTGGAGGACTCTAATCAACAGGGTTGATGATTAAGAAAATCAAGCATACTTTGTACAATCCAGCACTCCACCCCCCTCTTTTTTTTCCTCCTATCCAATTAGGATACATGATTTGTAGAAGTTGTTTACATTAATATGCTTCTCAGGCAATTTTTAATGATAAGGATTTCCCGAAGCATAACATTTTAAAAAAGAAAAAAAGTTTATATAATAGCTTTCTCACTCTTTAGCATAAGTGCTTATTAAAACTGAAAATAATTTGCTGATGATGAATCAGGTGCCTTCACTGTAGACCGTAACTTTGGGGAATTAAAGCCATTTTTGCAATAAGAAGATGACCAAAGTTGAGTACCCTCTGCTGATCTAGGATGCTTCAGGTTATTTTTCAATGTGTAAATGAGCTGAGGCTTGGATATAAGAAATCCACCCACAAGACAATGTCTCTGTTCTTATTTTAATTATATTTCTTGTACAGAAATGGTGATTTAAACTGTTCTAAAGGCTAATGAAGTAGCAAAACAGAGCTGCAGACTGATGTGAGAAGCTGCCTCCCTTGAGCTCACGGGAGAACTGTGTTTGCAAATGACATTGTCAGAAGTTGGAGAAATGGACAAGAACAGAGCAACTGAGCTTTAGTAGGGCCACAAGTGTTTCCCTTCTGAAGACATCTCTGCAGTGTAGCTGCACTGCAGATCCTTATCTGGTGTAAATCAGCGAGCCCCACTACACTAACAGCAGAGCACGAGGAACAACGTCATCTGATACTGCTTGGGATATATCCCCTCTTCCCTAAAATCTCATAAACAGGCAAGTCCAGTGTTTCCAAATCCGGGAAGCCCAGTGTTTCCAAATAATTTTGAAAGGAAGGAGAATAAACATGTTCTCATACTTTAATTTATGGCTGACTGGTTTAAGTATGTCACCAGCTGCTGAAATATCTTCATGGTGACACATGAATACTTGATACTATCCAAATAGCAATGCTTTATTACTCATAGTCAAAGATTGTTTTATCATTCACTTAAAGCAAGAACAAAACACCTCAGCTTATCAACAACATGCACCTCTAAAGCCAAAAAATCCCCTTCTACTGATTCCAGGTACTAAGCTCTAAAGCTGGGCTGTACACTTTGGAGATATTGCCATTGGGTGTGAGGGGAAGCACAATACTAGTCTGTCTCAATGAAACTTGACAAATGCCTGGGCTTTAAATAGTTATGATGCAGATAGCTGATGTAGGACTACAGGCAATTGTGTTATACTGACTGTTTTCCAGATTAAAACAAGCAGGTAAGAATATGTGCATGGTTTAAAATCATGGTAAATTTGAACACATTTTTGTTATTCCTGGTTCAGCACTAAAAAGAGGAGATTGATCTAAACAGCTAACAAGCATATCTTGGTGTGCATACATACACTTAAGAAAATAATGTTTTAATTCTTTCCAACTGCAGTTGAACAGAGGGAGAGACAGCCATAAGTCTGAAAACATAACCCAGAATAGAACCTATTAGTGGCATATAAATCACAACCAAAGACTTCACTTCAGCTCCCAGTGCAATACACAATAAGCATGAAATGAAATTTATGCACCTTTTTATCATTTATCAATTTTATAATGGATGTGATACTTTTAGAGCACTTGATTTTCCATATTATGATTAAGAATTTCCATGTAGATTCTACATTAAAAAGAGGATTATTGAGAAATCAATTTTGTGCCTTTTACTCAAATACACAGCTACAAATCTATTGATATAATATTAAAATCCCAGTTATATGCTTAATCCACGTTATATACATGACGTCTACTATCCAACTCTCTTCTACCTTTTTGTGTCTATACTTGACATGGCACTCATCAGTCATGCATCTTCTTTATTCCTTTGCAAGAGAAAAAAGCTGTGACTTTTTATTTCAAATAAAACCAGTTTTGAATCAGATAGTACAACCCTGCAGCAGAATTACACAGATGCCATTTATTTATGTTTTTCATAATGTCTTATAAAGACAAGTATTTACTGTGTCAGACACAGTGTGTGATTCCTACCACTGAAACTGTGCTGACCTTCCTCAGCATGCTCTGCCTCCCCAGACCAGCAGACTCACTTCACATCACCATTATGGGCCAACTGCTGAAGACCTGCTGGTGCCAGAGGAACGAGTGCCACAGGGCTGCACTGGCCATCGTGGTAACTGCAACTACCATGTGGGCAATTTGCAATTTGTACATGTGAGCAAACAGATCCCAAAACTCCTTCTGGTGGACATGGTTCTTCTAGGGACACTCTGATGATCACCCTCTTTCAAACTGGGAAACGGGCAATGAGAAACACTGACTTTTCCACATCTATCCTGCTCTTTCCCAGATGCTGCATCACCTTTAAACAGTGTTTTCCAGCCATTTGCACTCACTGCCTTGTGCCATACCATTTGTTTATATGTCAGGTGCAATTACACATCTAAGAGAATTCCTTAAAGGAGATGATAGCATAAAAGTCATGTTCTAGAACAATTTTCTACTTTCCAAAAAAAGTAGAAAATTATTACCCTTCCATGTGTTTGTTCAGATTTTCTTTCTCTTTAGTGATATATCAGTGGTAAATGGTCTAATTTTGGTTTTAAATTTATCCTCATATTGAAAACAAAGAAGTTCTGTACAGCTGTACCCAGGCCTTTGCACTTCCTTTGTGATTTCTTCACACATTTTTTTCTGCTATAGTCACATTTCTGATGTCACATTAGAGGCAGACTTTCAAGCACATGCCTTTGTAGCAACACAGATCCAAAATATTCCTTTTGAAATGTTTGTGAAGAATTTTGTATCTTTTCTCTGACCAAAACAAGTATAGAACAGGCATCAGAACTCTGAATCCTTCTATGCCCTGGCATCCCTATTGATTTTGTATTGATGCAAGGGGTTTAGGCTAATTGTTATGGCTGATCACGTGTATGTGAATTAACTGATAACATCTGACATGCTGTACTGCAGAGTAGGACAGCATGTTCATTCTTTTTCTTCTTTGGCCTTAGCATGTTTGGAGTTGTTAAATGCTGGAGATTCTGCAAATGATATCTGCAGAGTTCTTTTTAAAAATTACTTCTCGCAATTTTCCAATTGTCAAAGCTCATTAGGAGAGCTTCCCTAGGTGTTCATCTGTGCATGTTTTAACCACTGGGAGACCTAAGTGCATCTTGGTTGATATATACTGAAATGTTACCAGTACCAAAAATTTACAGAAAACCACTTTAGGAAAGTGTTTTCTGACAGTTTCCAACTTTTTCTCAAACTGGTCTTGGTAGGCACTCAACCCAATCAGCCAAAATCCTGTTTATGCATTTAGTTTCTCAAAAATATCACCTCATCAAATATTTCTGCTTCTTGGACAAGTATTTGGTCACAATATTTTTATTCAGTTCCTTAAGTTCTGTGAAAAATTTGACTCAGTCCCTCTTTTTTAGTCAAATAACTGAATTTTGAGAGCCAGTATACCAAGCCTTGTGTTTCACACATCATGCCGTTGGCTGACTGTTTTGCAGTTTTTCCTAATACATTTTTCCAGGCTTATGGAATTTTGGTCTCTTGGGGGAAAAAAAAAAAAAAATCTTTGTGACCCATACATTTCCTGTGACCATATCTTCATAAGGTACAATTAGCCAATTCCTGTCTGGTTCAGATGTGACACCAAAATTATTATTATTGTCCTGATCATAACATTCACTCTTTCCTTAGGAAACCCTTCATAGAAGCCTAAAAGTCTAAAATAGCCAGTATTTATTTGCTAATTCACTTTGTAACTCACCCACAACTCAGGGTCCTCAGGACTGAACTTATTTCCATTGTGTGTCTGTGTATTTACCATCACCTTCACTTTAGGCGGATATTTTCATTATAGGTATGTCTACTCTGGATTCTTGCAGATTTTTTGTTTGTTTGTTTTTGCCTGTATTTCAATATTTATTTCACAAAATCACAAAATCACAGAACAAGCTGAATCAGAAGGGACCCAAAAGCACCATTGAGTCCAGCTCTTGGCCCTGCACAGCAACACCCCTAAGAGTCACACCCTGTGCCTGGGAGCACTGTGCAAACGCTTCTTGAACTCTGTCAGGCTTGGTGCTGTGACCCCTTCCCTGGGAAGCTGTTCCAGTGCCCAAACACCCTCTGGGGGAAGAAACTTTTCCTGATATCCAACCTAAACCTCCCTGACACAACTTCAGGACATTCCCTTGGGTCCTGTCACTGTCACCACAGAGAAGAGATCAGTGCCTTCCCCTCTTCTTCCCCTCACAAGGAAGTTCTCACTGCAGTGATGTTTCTCCTCAGTCTCCTCTTCTCCAGGCTGAACAGACCCAATGCCCTCAGCTGCTCTTCACACACCTTCCCCTCAAGGTCTTTCACCATCCTCACTGCCTTCCTTTGGACACTCCCTAACAGGTTTATGTCTTTTTTATATTACAGTGCCCAAAACCACCCCTAGAACTCGAGGTGAGGCTACTCCAGTGCAGAGCAGTGATGTCTTGAGTTTTAGCTTTTATGTTTTTCAGATTCTGTACTGCCTTAGTGTGTGACTCTGAACTTCATATAAAGCGTTAGCAAGTTCTCTTCACAGTTTAGTTAGACAAAACAATCCTTTTCCAGCCTGAGAACCAAGTACACCATTACAAATTTGGGCCTAAAAAGTATAAACAACAGTGAATTGAAGAAAGCAAACTGGGAGGATGGGACTTCATAACCTGAAGCCATAATTTGACAACCCAATATGTAAATGGACCAAAACTTGTAGTTGTCCATCTTGGGCAGAGCCCCGGCCAGGCTCTTGTGCCTAAGGTGTATCCTTTGAAGGCCTTTTAATAAATACCTACTTTATTCTGTCTAACCTCTGTTCCAGGTAGCCTCTTTGGGCACCAGCAGAGCAGGACAATGCCCTCTCTTGCCCAGCTGGTGATGCTGGGCCTGATGCCCCCCAGGACAGGGTTGGCTCTCCTGGCTCCAGGGCACTGCTGATTCATGTTCAACGTAGCATCACCCAGGTCCTTTTCCATGGCACTGCTTTCCAGCATCTCATTCCCTGCTCTGTCTGTACATCCAGGCTTGCCCATCCCAGGTGCAGAATCCAGCACTTTCCCTTACTGAACTTCATGTGGTTGATGATTGCCCAGCCTTTCATTTGTCAAGGTCTCTCTGCAGGGCCTCCCTGCCTTTAAGGGAGTCAAAACTACTCCCTATTTTGCATCATCTGCAAATTTGCTCGGTATCCCTTTCCAGTCCTGCCTCCAAGTCATTTATGAAGATGTTGAAGAGTGCAGGGCTGGTGATGGAGCCTTGTGGGCCTTTCTAGTGACAGGTCACCAGTCTGATGTCACCCCATTCACTACAACTCTTAGTACCCAATCCATGAGCTGGTTGCTCACCCATTGCATGGTGTGTTTACCCAGCTGTGTGCTGGACGTTTGCTTGAATTCAGTTTTTTAAACTGAATCTTGCGAACAGATTTCTCCTGTCACTTGAGGAAAGTTCTCATTTTGACTGCAGCAAGCTGTGTTTTCACATGCTTTGTCATGTCTCTGCAAAGGGATGGAGTGGTTTGCAGCTTTTCTGTGTTACTCAGATGCTGGATTTTCCCTACATTTCCAAACAGCTTTCATATCACTGATGTGCTGCCTTCTTCAGCACTGTTTTCCTTTTGACATTTAATGGTTTGTAGAATTTTTTCCTTACATGTTATTTTTAACCATGTACTTTGGCTTTCCTCTGGGGACATATTCTGCATTTCCATTTGGCAAATCAATATTTCCCTGACAAAGGTCAGGTCTGAATTTCTGATAGAGAGTTTGATATCTATCCATTTTTACTGTTGCAATCTAAACTGTTTCTTGCCTGTTTTAAGAAGGTAGCTCTTGATCTCCATCTCAAACTCTGACATGAAGCCAATAAATTTCAATATTGCAGGATCTAGCATAAATTATTACAGATCTACATCTGCAGAAAATATTACACTTATTCCTTGGAGGTGATTTCCCATGCTACCTTGTTATCACTTAAAGTGATAAAACAAGAAAGACATGTAATGGGAAGAGCACTTGTGTAAGGAATGTTGCTTACTTGTCCTTAAAGGAAGTCCAGGACAGCTGGTTTGGTTTTTTAGCACAATGTGTTGATCAACCTAAAAGAAGATATGCTTTCCCCTCCTCAAAGAATTAAATCCTTACTGATCTGAAGCCTGCCACCCCATCACTGACATTTAATCCTCCCCATTTTGCCCATTTATATAGGAACTGATAACAATAACATAAATTAGTGTAATGTACCAATTTAGAAATTCAACACTGGCTTTCTTACTACAGGTTAGCCATTTTAATATGAAAATTGTACTACTTCATGAACTTGTTACATATATCACTGCTTGTGGTTTTGCTATTTCCATTCTTCTTTCTTCATTGCACATTACCACCCATTTATCTATACATGCCCTGTTCATTCAGAGGAATGGAAAACAATTTTGTGGATGGCATTTCATCCACCAGCCACCAGTGATCCTAACATTGCACATCAAATGCAGATGTCTTGTTAAACACAACTGATTGGTAGTTCTGCTCTGGCAGTGCAAAATCTCTCTTGCCTTCTACTGCATTTGCTCCTGAAGGCACTCAAGGTAACTGTTCAGTGTTATCCTATCTTCTTCAAGTGATTCAGTTATAAGACTATTTTTTCCCTGACTGTAGATCACATATGCAGTTTTAATCATCTTTAGTCATCAAACCCATTTAAGCTTTCCCAGTAGAACCTAATATATTGCAGTTTTAATTACAATGGAAAAATTATTCTGTTCAGTGTGTGATTTTCAATCTTTTCTTTACAAAGGTAATTTCTGCTTAATACAGAAGAATAAAAGAAGGGACAAAACATTGCTAATAATATAATCAATCCCAGAACCATATCAATAATGCCAGGATTGAGACATCTTTGTTCTCTGGTCTGTTGAAGTGTACTTATCATCCTGAACATTGTTGACAATATATAGATACCTTCTGCTGACAATATATAGATATCTCGAGAGTTTTTATGTGCAGTGCTGTGTTATATTGTTAGGAAATAATTTTTATTGTTACTTTCATCTCTTTCTCCATAGCTACAGTGTGTACTTGTTTGTTAGAGAGCTTTGATGGTTGGTTGGAAGTGCCAACACTGCCTTCTGAGAGAAGAATTAAGCTTTGAGGACAGCCACTGTTTATAATAACTCCATCTTTTAATTTACATTTTTGCTTTCTGTCAGACTTCCTCATCATAACTTTTAATTTCAGCAAAGTGGGTCCAGCATTTAAATTTCCAGTGGAAAGTCTGTTCTGTTTCTACACAAAGATTCACAAGCAGTTGTGATGAACTCTTTTTGTAATAACAGTCAGCTCTGACTTGGTCGAATCTGTATACATAATAGGAGAGCATCAATTTAAACAGCAAAGATGTGAAGATAATAATTTTTGTATGGTAAGAGTATTTTCAAAGTTAACAAGTAGTTTCTTATGACATGTTTGAATTGCTTTTTGCTTGTGTTATTATAATATTAGTGTACATGAATCCAAACATGAAAACATGAAGGTTTTGACCTTATCCACATTATATTTCCTCTCTTATTCTGTCTTTGATAACATCAGTGTTGTATGTCTAATGAAATTTTTCAGAGATTTCTATGACAAATTTTGAAATTTCAAAGCTAAGATTTGATTCAGAAAATAAAACACTAGGAATTCTCAAGTATTTCTCAAGAAATACAGATTTTGAGTTTTGACAAACTCACTGATGTTTTAGCTCAGGAATCAATTAATCTGTTTTTCTCAGAAGAAGACTCAACAAAATTCCAGTCATATTGTTTATACCTTATTGTTAGAAAAGTATCTATAATTCAAATCTTCAATTTTTTCTTTTTATGCCTTGATAGCTGGTCCTATAGAGCCATCATTAAGTCCTTTTTTGGGTCTGGTGGTCTTTTATCCAAGCATGGCAAGAGGATTCAAGTGCTGGTACAACCTAAACTGAAAAATGCTATTTTTTTTTTTCTTGCATTGAGCACTATCCATCCCCTTTTTTAAAATCCACTCTGGCCAGCTTTACAATGCTGTAGCAGATTTGTATGATTACTTTCCCATGAATGGAATAACTTTCTAGCAGAGATAAATTGAATATATGCTTACCTGCTATGGGGCAGCTATACGCTATGTTTTTAAATCAGTGCACATCCTCTTTCTTTTATGCAAAAATATCAGGAGGAAAAAATCCTGGTAAGATATTAATTGCTAGAAGCACTTGGTAGACTCTCCTTTTGGGTTCATGTAAGTGACCATAGTACATGGAGAAACCAGCTTCATCCTGTGTACGCTGTCTGCTTTTACGTTTTTGGGAGCTATTTCTGCCTGAAGAATGTGTCTAGAGTACATTTTCAGAGGCCTTTATTCTACAAATCTGGGTACAGCTTTCTACACCAGCCATTTTCAGAGAAAAACACAAAACAGATTTGATAAAACCAGTCCTGCAGAAATTCACTTGCATTTTTCGATCTACCCATTTTGATTAAAAATTAAAATTACCAAAAAAAAAAAAAGTGATGCTTTCTCACTTCAAATAAAAATTACTTTTTTCCCTATAACCTCAATCTGAGTTTTAAGCCAAAAGTTCTAAGATAATCAAATACACAAATAATATTTTATGCCAGGTCAAATGAAGCATTAAACTCATCCAAGACATTTTTTTTTACTTCTCAATTAGTCAAATCTTCCTGGGTCAACTCAAATTATTTTATTAGTTTTCTTGCATTGACAGCAAACAAACAGAAGTGAACCAGAAATTCACATAACTTTCAGCTTTACTTGAAAATGAACTTAAAATATAGAGAGTTTGGTCAAGAGAGTGAATGACCGCCAGTTCCAGATAACACTCCTTCTTGGCTATCTTCCCCAAAAGATTTGATTTTGCCTTCACAGCCTTAGTTTTACTCCCCTTGTGTTTATTATTTGATAAAGTGCTAGCAAATGTACTTGTAGATCAGCAATACACTAAAGATTATTTTCTTGCTGTGTTAGTTGGATTCTTAAGCTGCTTGTGGTTTATTTTGATGCTCAAGTAGATTTTTATCCTGCTGCCTGTCTGGTATATATCACTGCTACAAGTCAAGTCCCAGAAGTTGTGTGCACAGATGAGGCTAAAGCATGATTTTCATTGTGAAGTTTTATCTGATGATCTCCTCCTTGTTGCTCTTATTATTTATAGACACAAGTCTAAGCAAATTAATTACTGATTCAACAATCCAACATTTACCGTGTTTAACATGCACTTAACTTATCTGCATGCCTTTAATGTTAAGCACAACATTCAAATATTAAAGGCGTTTCTCTTGACAGGTTTCCTGATAAGGAGAAGAAGCCTTGGAACAGAGTAGTACATGTGTGGATGCCAGAATTGAAGCTGGGTGCAACACAACACAGCAGGTCAGGTTTGCCTCAGCTCTGGTAGCAGAGCTCAGACATTTCTGCAGCCCAGATGAGTCCATTAACCTCTGCTGAAGCTCAGAAGCCCTCAGCTATTACTGCTTTCCTAAACAATGATTTGCTTTGAGCTATCACAAATTGCATGTTTCTGAGAGAGTATTTGGGATGCAGTGATTAGGAGATATGTTCTCTGCTCCCTTGTAAGGCACAGCTCGGGCAGATAAATGGAATTGACTGATTGGAGAAGAATAATCTTCTCAGCTCCTCTGGCCTTTCTGAGAAGGAGGAAAAGGTTTGCTCAGCTCATCTACACTTCCCTCTTTAATCTCCCTGTGTAATTGTGAATAGCTGCAATATGTCAGAAGCCACAGGTGCCAGTGCACACAGCAGCTCAGGTATTAAGTTGAAGGAACATTACATTAGCTTTTTAGCCAATTAACATGGCTGTAGGGGAGACCATCTGGAATAAATCTGCAAAACAAACAGTTCACAGAAACCCAGCAGGCAGCTCTATGGATTGTTATATTTGTACAGTACCTCATTAGAAAATAAACATATTTCTTCTATTTCAAGCACAAAGCACAAAGAGTATTAAACCAGATCTAATAGGTAATACAGCTGTCTTACTAAATGACACACTTGGAAGCGCTGTGTGAATCACTGCAAGCAAAAGGTTGTGAAAACTCTAGTGACTGCAGTTAGGTGTTAATGTAGAAATGTATTTTCCTCTTGGTTTGAGGTTGCAAAAGTTTGTTTTGATAACATACATGTTAATAACATGTTAATATCAGCTACGGATTCAGTATGTAGAGAAGGAACAAACCATGTATCAGCAAACTGCAATAAAGCAATCAGCTTTAGCCTGCTTATGGAACTTCATACTTTGCTGTGTTTATATTTTTCTCCATTAGAGACCCACAGCAGGAGATGCAAAATTCACTGGCACTAGGTTTATTCCTGCCAAGATTTGCTGAACACAGTAGGCTTTATTATAGAAATGCTGGATGAGGCTAGTATTGTTGCTTCAGGGATCAACCATCCACCCTCTTCCTCCTTACGTCCTATTCCGTGTTCAGAGGATACCATGGGATGTACAATCAGAACAGTTAAGATGGACAAAGCTCTTCTTTGAAGCCATAGCAGCAAAAACCACTGAAGTTTCCCCCAGCAGACACTGAGCAGCTCTGCTCAGCTATTGAACACTTCTGCAAGGACTGGTGTACCAGCAACCAGAGCTCACCACACCTCTGCCCAGGCTGGGAGCAAGGCCAGGCTTTCACAGAGCCCCTGCACATTGTGGCTCCTGTGAGACCCATGGCACAGTGCAGGGAGCCAGCCAGCTGAAGAATCAGCAGTGCTAAGTGTACCAACACAATCAACAAATATGTGGCTCATGGGAAGTGTATATTTTATGTCAGAACAAATGGTATTTCTGTGACCAATTTGCATAAGTATACAGGAAAACAGATTACTTGTCACAAAAGCCTCTTCTATTACAAATAGGGTACTTTCAGACTAATCAGATTTTCCTGTTTTCTATACCAAAAAATCTTAGCAATTACTAGTGTACCAGGTACAATCATATAACTAGGTGCAGAACATTCAAACAGACTTCCATTTACCAGGTGTTGCTCAGTTTTGTAAATAATAGGTCTAGGTATGCGTGTAGGTTTAAATTTTTAGCTGTTTTAATGCCACCTGATCTTTTCTCCAGGGAAAGAAAAAGCACTAATGTGGCTAGGAAGAAAAATGCAACATTTAGCATGGCTCTCCATAATTAGCCCTGCTAAGAAAGCATCCAATGGAGCAAAACACCACACACCTGCACCTAGCCCACTCTGGACATTTAGTTCAGGTATTTTGATGCAGTGGCCCATTGTGCTGTAAAGACATAGCACACCACATAATTATGTTTATCAGCCTGCTCATGCCATAACTAATTAGGGAGCTGCTCTGAAGACCAGAGCTTTTGGATATACACAGTGATGACAATTAAAATGTTGGCATTTGTCAACAGTTACTTCACCTCAGGTGCTACCTAACAAGCCACAGGCTGCTGAGTGCCTGGAACTGAAATAACCATGGTAACTCTGGGTATATGGTGATGTTTTAATATCCTATCCTCAGGCCATCACTTGCAGAACTAAATGGCCCATCAAAAAGCAGATGAATAAAGGGTCATCCGTACAATGCATGAAAAATGTTAAGCACTTTTAGGGATTAAAGCCCTTTTCATTTACCTCAGAAGGGAAAAAGGAGAGATAAACATAATACAAAAGCATGTATTATGAAGAAATAATGAAACTACCACATCCTACTGCAGCAACTGCTACTAAAATGTCAGTATCTACCAATAGCTAGCCCAAATCCGTATCTAAGATACCAAAATTAATTCCTATTTTAAGTGCCTCTTACTACATAGTGACTTTATAAATGACAGCAGCAATATCAAAGGTCTTTCATGCTCAGTCACTGCCAAACTGCAGTAGAAAATCTATCTCTTATAAACCACAGCAGTTCTCAAGAAAAGAAGGGATGCACTACCACACTTTATTATCTCTGTCTTACCATCTGACCTGTTTTTAAATAAAAAGATGGGGGAATCATCTATTTTATAATTTTTTTCATCATTCTGAGGAAAAGTCTGGTTTTTTTTCTTAATGCTCAGTTATTGTATCATATTACTTCCTCTGTGGTAAGGGAGAGGATTTGAATGTATACTAAAGTATCTGTAAAACTGTCTTGTATTTAGAATTTTCACTTACCAAAATGAAGAGACAACCAGAGGCAAGTTTTGTGTGTTCAGGAATAGTAGAAAACACGGACAAAATCAAGCAACCAAACACAAGGAGAAAACTGAAAAAGAAAGAATATTAATAATTGTTAATATTTTACAGTACCCTGACCCAGTATCTATATTGATTGTACTTCACCAACATTAATAGAAGACTGTCTCTGTACAGTCTTCATTAGTAGAGGGGAATACAGCTACCACTTAACTTAGTTCATTAAAGACATTAGAATGTTATTAAATCTATATCTAATTGTCCTGTTATTAAATCTATATGTTTCTAAGCAGCACTGCTAGAATTCAGAGAAACAAGATTTTCTGAGGAAAATGACCCAATATCCATAGATGTTACTTTTTGTATCACAATCCTGTACCTCTATGCAGTCCAGATAATTTAAGCATCTTTAAAGAGAGGTCTCCAGTGGGAGGGTTGTTTCCCAGGTCTGAAAAATCATTTCTCCCTCAACTGACCACAAACCCCTGCTGCACAAGCTTACCAAAGAGCTAAGTTACATATTGCACCTATCTGTCCATCCAAGACAACCTCCTTCTGAGCAACACACTTCGTGTACAAACTACCTGAAGTGAGAGGTTGGCCCATTCACTGTCCTCAATGAACAGGCTCCATTCTGGGAACAAACTTAGTATCATACAATCCACTGAAGAACTTAAAACAATTACACAAGCCACAAACCAAGCAGTTACAATCAGGAAAATGAGCATAATTTTGAGTTTGCAGGACCCTGTATGTTTCATGATACTGATGAATACGCACGGGCAAAAAAAAAGCAAAATCTTTTTATGAGGAAGATCCAATCAAATGGTGTCACTGCAGAAATTCTTGCATATCCCATGTCCAACCCTTAGCAATCACAGCACTCGTGTTTGAAGAACCAACAGAATTGGTATTGCTCTGACACATATATTGTTGGTGGTAAGGATTATCCTTTCCTCTTCTACTGCTTCACCAACAATATCACCGTGCTAGTGAAACCAGCTATGAAGCGGATCAGAAACAAGGTTCATTTTACCCACAGTATCATGAACTGACTAATCAGCACCCAGTAATAATTGATGCTAAGTATGTTTTGCTAAATTCCTTCTTAAAACACTTATCAGTCATGTTGCACATTGAGGCAATCAACAAAGAGCAGGCCTTTGACTTTTGTCTGAATTGCTGGGACTCATTAGCTGATGTTCTAGCCCACATGCATAGATATTGTAATTAATGCAGATACATATCCCTCCCTGCCCTTATCTTGACCCATGAGCCTTTCTCTGCTCCATTCAGCTGAGGAAGGGGAATGAATGATAGGGAGGCTTTGCTGGGCACGCGGTGTCCTGCCACGGTCAATGCACCACTCTGTGAAACTCTGCCCCCAAAGACTGCAGAACCTGGCTGAAAAAGGCCATGGTCTGACTTTGTGAGTGAGCTCTGCTTTGAGCAGGAGGTTGGACTGGAAGACTCACAGAGGGTTTTTTCAACCTACATACTTCTGTGTTTCTAACTACTAGATATAACATGAATATATTATTGCATCTATATACACATGAGCTTCAGGAGCTATGATTACTTTATCCCACAGAACATATAGACTTTCCATAGTGATGTAATAGAGGAGTGCTATAATATATCTAATATATTACATAAAAATATAAGTCTAGTCTTCAGAATTTCTATTAGAAATTCTCTATTTGCAGTGCCATAAGACTTTGCATGCACATTTTGTATCATATCACTTAACTGCTGGGGAAAAGTTCTACTCTGAAAATCAAATATGGTAGGAGTTTGCATATAAATTCTATTAAGGACTGTAAATAAAATAGCATCCAGGAGGGTAAAGTGCACATTTGGCATACACCATTGGCAAGTCTTATCTTCTAGGCTAGAGAAAGGTGAAGATCAACACATGCTTCAAGATTTAACAAATACTCCTTCAAGACTCATGCAATCCCAGGCACAAATACAGGCTGGGCAGACAATGGATCAAAAGCAGCCCTGGGGAGAAAGACTTGGGGTTGTTTCTGGACAAAAATTTCAACATGACTTGGCAATGCATGCTCACAGCCCAGAAAGTCAACCACCTCCTGGGCTGCATCAAAAGAAGAGTGGCCAGAGGATGAGGAAGGTGATTCCCCCTCTCTGCTCCTGTGAGACTGCACACTGCAACCCACTCTGGGGCCCTCAGAACAAGAAAGACATTGACCTGTTTTGGGACATCTGCCAGAGGAGAGCCACTAAACTGATCACAGTTCTGGACCAGTTCTTCTGTCTATGAAGACAGGCTGAGAGAATCAAGGTTCCCTTGATCCAATCCCCTCAGAAGTGAAGGCTCTAGGAAGCCTACCTTAGATCAGCCTTCCATTACCTGAATGGGGCCTGCAGGAAAGCTGGGGAGGGACTTCTCACAAGGGTATGGAGTGATAGGACAAGGGCAAGTCCTCAAGCTGAAGGATGTGAGATTTAAGTTAGATAGTAGGAAGAAATTCTTTGCTGTGAGGGTGCACTGGAACAGGTTAGCCAGAGAACTTGTGGATGCCCCATTCCTGGAGGTGTTCAAGGCCAGGTTGTATGGGGCTCTGAGCAACCTGGTCTAGTAGAAGGTTCTCTGCCCATGGCAGGGGGATTGGAACTGGATGATCTTAGCATCCCTTCCAAATCCAAACCATTCTGTGATTTTATTTTTCTGTGAGTCTCTAATTCTATGATAAGTGACAAAAATCCATCTTGTGAGCAATTTTTCTCCCCTTCATTTTATAAAAATGGAAAATCTCATAGAACATTGCTGGTAGTTTCAGCTGCTACAGCCTTCAGATGCAACTCCCCTATAATTACATCCTACTGACATAGGCATAAATGTGGTTTCTTCTCATTAAGGCTTGCATGGAGGGCAAAATAAAATTAAGTGACTAAGAATTTACAGTAAAAGAATGTAATTTCCTTTTGCCAAATTTCTTTAGACCTGAATCAATTAAAATGACATTTGCTTACTTCCTTTGTGTTTAGGTATTAAAAAATTCTCGTTTGATTTAATTCCTGTAATACCAACTAAATTGGAAGCCCAGTTGTACTGGGTCTTATCCAAACACACAATACCAGATTTCACTTGGAAGAGATTTCTTATAGCACAATTATGGAAAACAGACACAGCAGGAAAAAAACAAAGTTTCTTGTTCCCATATCACAGTTGGAGACCATGGCACAGTAAAGGTAAGGGACTTGCCTAAGGCTACACAGAAAGTCTTTACATGTGGATTAAACCTGAACCCTTTAAGTCACAGCCCGATCCTACACAAAACCATCGTCCATTTACCCACCACTTGCTTTCCATAGTCTGTCAGGAAGGACTATGATTTAGAATATAACTGTGGGCAAGGTGTTTATTCACAATAGATGGGAAAAGTGAGTCAGGAGAGGGAATGAGTACAGTTAAGCAGTGTATTAATCAAAATAAAAGCAAATATTCAGGAAAGCCAGGTGCAGTGTGGATTAGCACCTGGTTGACATAGTTCTGCAGTTTATCCATGAAAAGCAGAAACAATCCTCACAGCAGTACATAAAAATAGTCTTGAAAAGAAATTTTTCCAAACTTCTATAACTCTTGCTCTCAGTTTTTCCAGAAACTCAAAAGGGCATGGAGCATTATTATTATTATTATTATTATTATTATTATTATTATTATTATTATTATTAAAGAACAAAATAAAAATGTTTGCATTTATTGACCCACATACACAAATATTGCCCCTCAGTCCTTCATTCCTCCCTCCAACACTGAACACTTCTTCTTTTAGTTCCACTCAGCACATTATGTCTAAAATTAAACTGTAAACACTCTTGTGGAGGGGAGAAACTCAGTCCTACTAGCCTGGCAAAACAAAAAGCATACATTTAGGTGCTGTAAAACACAACACTAGAAACAAAAGTGGAATATTTTCAATAGTTTATATATCACTGAAGTGCTTTTCCTTCAAAGTAAACTAATAGTGAGGATTCACTTGCTATCTTTTTAGTGCAATCTGTTTACTCAGGCCATGCAACGAAAGCAGCTCTCCTTTTTTTCCAGCTGGAACTGAAGGCATGAAGGCTGCAGCAACAACTTTCACCTGGCTGAATGTTAAATGAAGATCTGCTCAGAAAAAATAAATCCCTAAGGTTCAAACATCACAGCGGTCAAAGTTTATCAAAAATTGTTCTTTCCTATTGTGAATTATTCCTCCAGTGACTGATGAAGTTTAGATGATTGCGTTAAGCCCTGGATAGTAAATTGATAACCCTCAATAGAAGAAAAAGTATATTCCCATGCCATCATTTGAACTGTGTGCTACAATACATGCTGTACAAGACCATACTGCTGTAGGTAGAGAGTAGTAAAAAGCAAAACACAGAGCAATTATATTTGGCCTCTAGTGATTCAATCTGGATCATATAATTGTACAGGCTGAAAAATCCAGATGGTTTTTCCTCATGCATTCAGTATCAGACAGTAAAACATATGCCTCAGGCAGCAACTTCCCATAAAATTATTCAAGTACTGCCATAGCCTTGTATTTTATGAAAAGCATCAACTTCCATTTTGTTTCAGCAGTAATCAGTTTTGTTGCAGATCCTTTCATCTTATTCCCCTGATCCTGAAAAAGCATATACTAATTGGAGAAAGCCAGTTTATGAAAGATAATATAAGTCAGAAGCTTTGATATTTAAGCAATCTGCCTCTTATAAACTTTTCTAATTGGTTAATTAGGGCCTACCAATACTCCATTTATACAATTTTCAGCAAAATTTTACTGCTGTTTGATTTAAGATCTGTTCATATGGACGAGGATGTTCAGCTTAAAGCAATTGTTAAAACATTACTCAAGGAGTATCACGAGGAGAAACAATACAGCCTAGGAAGATCTTTAAGAGCTATTTTGCTACATAAGATACTGCTAGAGTTAAAATAATCAAAAGTTAAACATCTGCAAACTTTTGTGGCATCTTCTGTAAATAATAAAAATATATCACTGTTAAAGTGGCATAATTAAGCGATTAGACCACCAGAGTTATTTTCCAGTATTATTTGAGGTCTGATTTAATCCCCATACAGATAAGGGCATTCAGGATTATGACCAAAACTCTTTGCAAACCGTTGGCAGTGCTATTATCCTGGATTTTGTATGGAAGGTAGAAAATGTTTGAAAGCTTTTGCTAACTCTAACTACAACCAAAAAGTAGTTCTTACTTTTCTCCCTGGTATACTAATGCAGTATATTAATGCAAATTTAAAGGAAGTTGTTTGCATTCACGAGGTCTGAGTCTTCCAGGAAGTTATTTGAGCCCATCCATAAGTAATTCTTTCCACAGCCAGGGGCAGTGACCATGCTTTCGTGACAGTGATCAGGATCTTGCTGAGTTGACTACTCAAGTGCTGCCTTTACATGATTTTTAATCCTGGAATGCATAAAAATCTGTGTGAGGCATTAGATAAATAAATGTGCTGAAGATTATACTGGATGGATAGCACCAATAGAAACATTGCAGGTTTAGATAAATGGGTAAAATACCCAGAGAAAACCCTATTAAAAAAGGAAGGAAAGACAGTCTTTCATAGCACTGTTACACTTTCATGGGGACTATTAATTTTGGTAAACAATTCTCACAAAAAGCAAAAAGACAGATGTGCCTTGGCTAGATGTTATCAGCACTCTCAAGCCTCTTGATGTGTGAAAGGGAGAATTTACAGATTCAGCATCCCATGCAGCTGCTGGGGAAGACAGAAGAAAATACGTCATCTCCTGGACCAGGAGTTACTTTTATACATAAACGCAATTTTCAAGGCGCCAAGTTCCCCCAGAGGAGGAATTATGCATGTTGTTCAGCTGAGAGCTGGTGTACCACCTCCCATCCCAGAGCAGACGTGGCTGCTCCAGGCAGGAAGGCAGCACAAACCTGACAGCAGCCTCAGCCTCTGGGCACTTCCTGGTGCCTCTGAGCAGCCAGTTATCAGAGCTGGGTGGGAATGCCCTCTCTGAAAGCATATGGAAAGAGAAACACTGAAGCATTTTCCAAGCTTCAGGAAGAACTGAAAACGAAAACGTCACCTAATGCAGGCGTGAGGCGGACATTTACACAGGTCCTGCCATATCTCCCTTAAAAAGTAATCTTTTCAACATTCCTATAAAACAGATAATGCACTGCTGACATGGTGGAAAAGAATACAGTTTAACAGTTTTGATAGTGCAAGCCATGTGGATTAAATTTTCCATCATTTATAGTTTCAGTGTGACTTGTTTATGCAAGAAAATTAGATACGACAAAGGTTATTGCAATTTGTTAAGAATGTTTGACAAAAGCTGCATGGAGAATAAGCGTTCTTCCATAGAAAAAGCTCATAAATTTCTTCTGTAGACGTCCTTTAAAATGACTTGCACTTCAACCTTTTCTTCAAGTGGAAGAGTGTAGCATGTTGAGGGCTTGACACTGCACTGCCTTCTACCCAGAAATATAACCCTGGCCATGGAGAGGTAGAGTATGAACACCTCACAGTCTTAGAATGGGAAAATAAACTGGATAGGAATCCTAACAAATAATTTTTGGGAAGAAAAAAGTATTGCAGCAAACCTGTCTTTTTATATATTCTTTCTTTGGATTAACTGCTTTTTCAGAAATATAAAAATTTGAACGGGATTTCATGTCTGACTTCTTTAAGAACTGATCATACTGCTGAAGCAACTTTTTTAGAAAAGTGACTTTTGTCAGGTTGTGATGGATAAATTTTGTTTTAAAAATATTTTTCATTCCACTGTGGGATATTTACTATCTCTAAAAATTAGGACAGTTTATCAAGAATGAAACAGTTTACATTTGCAGTGTGAAAAAAAGTGTTGTCAACCTAAATTGTTCTTTTCTACTATATTTTTAAGGAATTGTATTTTTAGCAGAGTTTGCTAAATGATTGTATTCGACAAAGCAATGAAGAGGCTATAACAGGAGATGATATCAAAACAAAGCAAATCAAATAGCTCAGGTACCTATGGGGCACAAATCAATGTGTCATTGAATGAACATTTGATAATCCATTCCATCATAGACAAAAAATAAAACATCAAGGTAAGTTTCTCCAGGGTTCTAAAAAAGGAGGCACCGTACTTCCTCGAGCAAGCACATTCACTCAAAAGAAAAGAAAAGAAAACAAGAAATGCTTTTTCTTAATGCTCAGAGATACTTGTGACCTAGATAGTCTCTATTTTCATTTGCTTTAAGAAGAGATAAGAGAAAATTAAGAATAAAGCATGTGCTCCTCCAGATTTTAACTATTTTAATGACTGGGAAGCATTATACTGATTTGTCTCAAATCTGTAGAAAATGACAAAATGCTCCTGCTATTACTCTCAAAGCATAGGTCTTTTTGTAGACCAAAATTTTCAAATCCGAATGCTTAATTTAGTAAATAAAATTTGTATTTAGACAACTCTGTAGGTTATTTCTTTTGCATTAAATAGCTGCAACACCCAGTGTCAAGTCTGGTAGCTTACATAGCAACCTTTGCTTGACCACAGATACGTCACAAGAAAATTAATTTAAAATATGAATAGAAACTATGTGGTCTTTAATACTGAACCCAGGTTGCAGAATTATGTAATTTTTTTAGAACATATACAAAATTAAGAGAAAAACTTTATTATAATGAAATAAGAGAAAATTTAAAGAATTACAATATGAAGCTGGAGAAGTGAAGACCACTATATGACCTTTTCTTTAAAATAATTTTTCTATTTCAGTCTATTTTTTCTAACCTTTTTCACAGCCTAGGGCAAGGAGAAGCACTCAAATAACCTTTTTATGTGAAATTGTTTGCTAACACACTGTACTTAGATGTCTTGCTAATGAGAAAAATAATTCTTAATATAAGAAATGTGTAGATGTGCAAGAAAGAAATGTGTTCTGTAATCACCAGCATATTCCACTACAAAATCAGCTTTTTGAGTCTTCAGGACTTACAACAAAAATACTGCCACTACCTCATGTTTGGTTGGTTTTTTTTTTTAAGTAACAGAGCAAACTGAAAAGAACAGAAAGACTGTAGGACTGCTGGGTGTTTTTCATGTCATGAGAGCTGCCTGTTTGCTTGGTGCTCAGAGTGCAGCTCTGGCTCTGGCAAAGCCAAGGTGTGATTTACTGCAGCAGGGCCAGACACCGGTTACCTGCATTGCCTAATCCACCATTGGTGGCCAACGGTGCCAACACTGGCTTTGGCAGCTGAAACTAGGAAGGAAACACACTGTGTTGGGAGAAAAATAGCCTACCCTATCCTCTGGAGTTAATCCCACTCGTGATTCAGCTGGATCCCTGAGTAATGTGAAAGGGAACGACACTCCCAATGGCTGCTGATGGTCTACACCATTAAATGCTGAGGGCTGCCATTAGAATAATTTTGACCTGGCTAAAACATCACTTTCCCAGAGAGTTCCTAGGTCTGGCCTGGGAGTTACCATGTATCTGGATGAAATTTTTCTCTGGACTTGCCTGTACATCTTTTACAATGGATAGGTACTTCTGGATGTCAAGATATTGTGTTGAAAAAACACGATCAAACAAGCTTATTTAGCAAATCAGCTGTAATTTACAGTAAGGTTATTTTGCATCCTGAGGATATATCACAGCACCAGCCTGCCAGAGTTCTAGCAGCATTTGGACAATGCTCTCAGGCATGGGGTGTGATTCTTGGGGCTGTCCTGTGCAGGGCCAGGAGTTGGACTTTGATGATCCCTGTGGGTATCTACTAGCTAACAGCTCAGACTATTCTTTGATTCTGTGATTTCAGTACTGTTTTACATCTTAATCAAAGGTAAAGACAGGGACAAAATCTATTGAAAATTTAATAATTCAAGTTCAGGTTCCTGATTGACATATTTTAATAAAAACTTGGTATTAAGACAATTAGCCCAACTTGATTATGAGAGGTTGATTCTGTGGGAAGCATTCAAGTCAGCTGTGCATTTTCACCTAAAATATTTCATCCTATTGAAGAACTCTGGTACAAAAATCAATTTCCTCATTTCTCTTATTTTTCTCCTGTAGTATATGAAATACTGCATTTTGCTTTGATTTTACATTTTCTTTTCATATATATAGTCAGCAACATTGACAGTTAGGGAGCTTTTCAGGGGAAAAACACTCAAAGGCAGTCATACAAAGATACTGTACTGTGGTACATGAGAAAATGGGATTTCTTTTCACCATATCTCTCAAGAAGGCATCTTAGCAACCCTTGACTACTTCTACAATTTTTTATCCTTCCAGACATGTGAACAAAGAAGTGCCCATAAATTCTCCAATAATAGCTTTCCAGGCTGCAAAATAACACGGTTGTTCTGGTAGCAATGCTCAAAGTTCATGATATAGATGAAGAATCTACAGGATACTTGGCTTTGTATGGGGATTCCAATTTATTTGCTGTCATTAAATGTGGTTATCTCACATGTTAACCAGAATAGTAGATAAGAAAATAAAGCACACTTTAAAAAATACTTCTTTTTAAATAAAAAAATTATTTTAAGTGGAAACATCAGAACTTTGAGGTGTATTATACCACATCATTATATCAGCCTGTGGTGGCTGTGGGAGGAATGGTACAAAGTGATAAAAAATCAGAGATACTAATTAATCTGATCACTTTGTGATGCTTCAATTCAGCAAGTTGATTAAGACAGGAATGGTTTATCCTATTTAATACTGAAATACAGAAGAATATTTTTGAGCACTCCATTGTGGAGTATTAAAAAGAAGAATGAGGAGGCAAGAGCAAGTCTATCCTGAAAAAACCCATGATGGAATTAAAAAAAAAGTGGTAAACATAGCAGTATTTACAAGTCCAGGCTACATTATAGCCCCAATGTCCCTCACAGCTACAACAGCCACAAATGCCAGAGCTCATTAAATTTGGCAGAAATATGCCATAATGTTATCAAGAATTACCATTAAAAAAATATTAAACGTACCAAGATCTAGGTCTTCTTTCTCCAACTTTATTTACTCCTAGCAACTAATAGCTGGGTCTTGGTTTTTCTTGAAGCCTTACAGTTGACTTCAGTGGAAACATGGCTTGTGTTGGGAATTATGAGCTGACTCATAAATATCACCAGAGCAGAGAAAATCCTGTTAATTTCCTATCATTTTCTCCCAGTAGTAAACAAGGATATAAATGGAACACAGAATATTTTTCTAACATAATGCACTGTTATTATTAAACTTACTTCTAAGAATCAATCATGGCACTTTAGCTTGAGGGTGTTCAGTTTTATACCACACCATTAGTCTTGTCTTCCTTAATCCAAATAAGTCCTGCACTTTCTGGAATCTGAAGTGCCCTTTCTTGTTGTTAGGCAGCAGTACTAACAGACCAGAACCTGATGGCAGAAGTGTGGGAGATTGCAAAAGAAGAATCCCATCTTGCAAGGTTCAAATGACAATGAAAATTTCCTGAGTTTAACTTACTTGTTTAACTTACAGCAACACTTCTCTCTATGCTCATCCCTATAATATTGACAGGAAAGAAGCCCAAAGTTTCAAAACTGAGGGGGCAGTGGGGTGTCCACCTATTTTCTCATATGCCTAACTTTCTTTGTGTTTAAAAGCAAAGAGCAGAAACACTCTGTCAAGCACTAGGTCTTGTTGGAGAGGGTACAACAAACAGCTTATGGCTTTGTATCACACACTACTTTGAGAACAGAAAACTTCTTGCAGCGCTGTTTAGGTCTCCAGACCTAAAGCAACATGTAACACTTTTCACAATAAGCCTTTATTCTGTCTGAGTCTCTGTAGTCAAAGCCCAATTATGTGACTCATTCACTCAGTTTTTCAGGGTCTTTTATCTCATAATCACTCCAGCTGGAAAGAGTATTACATAACTTCTTCCATGCACCAAACAAGATATTCTGAAGTCCCTACAAGGTGGGGTTGCAGAGCACCAGCAGTGACTGCAGTGTGGAAGGGCAGCAGCTCGTGTGCCCACCTCTGCTGGGTCTGTCAGGCTGCTGCTCACATCTGCCTTCCATGTGCCAGAGCCGTGCTTTGCACTGCTTTGGCAACAATAATGGTTCTGTTTCAATAATGAGTTATTTTATTAAATGCTGAGTTGCAAAGGTTCTGGAACAACTGTTGTGCTTATGCAGAATGTTAAATACACAAAGTGATCATTTATTTTCAATATGGGGAAAAACTTGCCCTTTGATCTTAAGCACATAAAAGCTGCTGCTTGCCTGTTTGACACAACACGAGGGTGCTTTTACTTTCCAACATTTTATCTTGCAGTGGCTGTCACTCTTTGCCAAAATTGTTCTGCTCAGAAATTTGTGAGAAACAAGTTTGCATTTATCAGACATATTGCAGGCACAGAGATAGTCTTATATGAATTTAATTTTAGCAGATCAGTTTCCTTTCACACAGGATGATCCTGTAAGCAGTTATCCAAGTGTTTAAAGCCAGCCTGGATAGGGCTTTGAGTAATCTGATCTAGTTGCAGGTGTCCCAGCCTGCAGCAGGTGCATTGGACTCAATGATCTTTAAAGTCAGTTCCAACCCAAACCATTCTAGGATTCTGTGATTCCAATTTTGATCAGAGATGACTGTGAGTACATACTGCTGAACACTGCATACTTCCAAGGCCAGAGAAGAAGCCCTGGAGATCCCTTTGTCAACCACACAGATGAAGTAGTTTCTTGGAGCTTCAATATACAAAGTATCAGCCTTCAGTAGTTGCATGGACCATACCAGTAAACAGGATTGTAACTTCCCAGAACTGGGGAACAGGCGTTCATGCATCTCTGCTAGAAGGAGAAAAACACCTCTGTCAGTACAAGGAGGTCCAGTTAGTTGGTATATTTCAGCTAAGAATGACTCCAGGTTCTTTGAGAGCCAAACACCTCTCCGTGACTCCCAACACAGCACAATACTCTCTTCAGTGTATTCAGTCCCGACAACTCCATAAGACACAGCAGTGTTGTTTTCCAATATTAACAACGTGAAGCTGAGATACATGGTAATTTTGCCTCCTACAACTCATAAAGGTTCACATCAAAAATCAGTACAGGGTAGGCAACGAAGAGCTTTTGCAAATTATGAGCCTCTGGGAGTCTAAATTTATAACTGTCTTTAAAATATTAACTCAAGTGCACAAGAGAAGTTTGGTGGAATTGACAATTTGTCCTTCCTAGGCTAGGAGTGATTTAAGCTATGTAAGGCACCCAGACAGAGCATTTCCAGGATAGCCAGGAATTGTTCTTAATTGAGATACACCAGCTGATTGTACCTCCTTGTAGTGAGAACACTGTTTTTCTCTTTCCAACAGAGATGCATGTCTACCTGTCTCCTAATTCCTCAGAAAGCCTGACAAGTGGAAGAGTGGATTCAGGGTGAGCCAAAACCATTTTCTATATTTATGTGTAAAAACCAAATTCTGCTCTTTTCATATATTTTGTGATCCATTATGAACATTTATTTACGTAGCTTTACAGAATGAATGTTGAACAGGACTGGATATCTTGATTTAACTGAAAAATCATGTAACAGTAGCCATCCATTCATATGAGAGCACACAGATAAAAAACCCAATCAACCAAAGCAACAGATCATTTAGTCAAAACTTCCTATAAAACTGTATGAAATAAATAGCTTTTTAGTATGCCCAGAGCATCACTGAACTCAGACAATCACAGGCAAATAAATAACCAATAACCTGTCTGTTAGAATCAGCACATTAATCTCTAATGAAACAATAGTTACAGTGGCTTCTTTTACAAAGGAAGTTCATAAAAATCACAGTCTTATGTTGGCTGGAAGGGACCTCCAGCCCTTATCTTGTCTAGCCCTGCAGAAAGCAAGTTCAATTACATCAGCTTGCTCAAGGTTGTGTGCAGTCGAGTGGTGAATGTCTGCAGGGAAGGAGGCTGTGACCTCTCTGGACAGCCTGGTACAACACCTGACTGCCTGCACAGCTACATTTTTTTTTCTTAACATGTAGTTCCAATTCTTACATAAGAAACACTGAGCATCACATTACTCCTCAAAGTCTAATTATCAAGCAGTTTTGTTTTTTTTTTCTTCCCAGCTCACCAAACTGTATCACTCAATCTAATGTGTTAAGAACAAGTTGTCTTCATGAGTTAGGATGATGGGATAATGTGCATTCTCATCCTTCTGGTGCTATCCTCTCATAGCTATTCCTCCTTACCCCAATAACCTCACTGAGTTTGTTTCTTCTAGTTGTAAAACTAGCTTTAATCACAGAATTGTAAAATCACATAATCATAGAATGGTTTGGGTTGAAAGGCACATTAAAGGTGATATAGTCTCAATATCAAGATCCCTGAACTCAAAATAACTTTACAGTTCTCAGTAGTATTGTCATTACCTGCATTTCTATTCTTAGCACTTTCTTTCCTGTTATTTTGCTGGTCATTTTTCCTGCAGCCCAGGCAAGAACAAAGCTAAACCACTCTTTTTACTATAAGGATAGACATGGGTTTATTTTGCTGTAACTTGACTTGTTCATATTCCTTTTATCTTGTCAGAGAGTTTTATTTTATCTTACTGAAAAGACAAGAACTATCACCAAACCTGTGCCAATGAAGTAAAAAAGGGTTCATGTTAATGATATATTTATTATATAAATTATTATTTCTTTACCAGCACTGAAGCTGTTACCAGCACTGAAGGATTTCCCAGCAATTAGCTGGTATCTTCAGACACAGAAGCCCTGAGTAGCTGTTTTGAGCTGCCATTCTTAGGAGTACACATTTGCATGTGGAGCACTTTTGAGGCTCAATGCAGTGGTTAAATGCCCAGGCAGAGGTTTGGATGTCCAGCAGTGCAGCACTTTCATTTGGAAATGTATTTATCATCTCTTTAGCAGATATGTGATGTCTCTCCACAATGTGTTTCCTCTAGCTGTGTCCAGTAGGTCACATGCTACACCTGCCCACCTTATCAGCATTTTGAATTTAGGGGAAGAATGAGGATTTGTAATGAGAGAAGTACAGGATCTGTTTGAAGACAAAAAGGCTACTTCAGCCAGTGTGCTGTAATGCAAGCACAACCAGGGGGGCTTGGAAGGCTTTTGCACAAATGGAGACCATCAGAGAGAATTACTTTTAAAAAAGGAATATTCACATATTTCTTGGAGCTTATGACTGGGTGTGACCAGGAGTTCACTTAGCCAGGCTTCTGAAGGGTACTAGTGACTACAGCACTTCATGAGACTGAACTTTTCCATGTCTTTGGGACATGGGAAGAGCATAGCCTATCCACAAGGCCCTGCAGCTGCAGGTATCATATGAAAAGGGCTATGCAGAGGATGGCCTGGCTGCAGAGAAAAGCAAAAATACCTGCTGAGTCCCTGACAATTTGATCTGCAGGAAGACTTTTTCTTAACTCTAGATTTGATCTCTAGCACTTAACAAGAAGCAAAATGCAGCTTTTTGCTTCAGAGGAAAGCAGGGAGGGGAACTAAAAGTCTTTGATTGATTTTTCTTCACAAACCAAAAGAAAAAAATCTCCAAACTGTCCCACTCAGTTGCTTTTGCCAGTTGCCTCAGGAAGTCTGTGGCTGGCTGAATGTGGATCAGGTGACAGCTAAATGAAACACTTGAAAGTTTCTCTAAATAATTTGATTTTTCCAGAATTTAAAAAAGAAAAGTCAACTTGGTAATTCAAGTCCATATGAGGCTGCTTTTTCATGGAATAACATTTGCTATGTAGTTCTTTGCCATTTCACTGCCTGAACAACCACAGACCAAAGCCTGTGCAGCTCTTGCAGCAGTGGCTGGTAGCAGAGATGAAAGGAAGACTGTGGAGGAGCTAAGCTGGTTCCTTACCAGCAGGCTGTGGCTCAGGGGCTTCCTGAACCTCAGACTGAGGATCTGAACAGATTCCACTGCTATCAGGTTGTTAATCTCAGCTCTGGAAACTTTTAGCACGCATACAAACTGTGAATAATTTCCAAAATCTAAGAAACAGCATTATGAAGATGTATATTTTCATTTGTTCACCTGAATCTATTCCTTAGAACCTGCCCTGTTGCCACCTCTGTGTGGCATTCTGAGTGGCTGTCAATCACCATTCCTGTAAATTTAATTTGTTTGCATCTTGACTTTTTAAATCCTTATTATGTATTGCTACTGAATAAATAGTTTTTCAGGAACTAGGGAAGTTACAAGCAGAAGTGAGCTCTGATTTCCAAATTCTAATCCAATGACCACTGAACCCAGCCCATGTCAGGGCAAGCAGGTTTGCAGCATTAATGAATGCTGGTGTCTATTTCCCATGACTCACAGTGAGGTGATATATCTGGAATAATCTCCATCTGCCAGCTTCTGTAGCTTCATGACCAGATCTGTTCTGTGGAGACAGCTACACTAGGAGGCTGAGCCACTCAAATGCTTTAACTGCATGTATAATACCTAACATTTCTGCTTTGCACCACAGGACAATAGCATATTGTTGTTACATAAAGAGACACTGCTATTTCAAAATATATTTATAACCTGCCTGATACAGAGAAGCTAGTTGGGACCACACAACTTAATTTTAAAACTGCTTTTCTTTTTTTGTATTATTACAGTTCCTAGGTAAGCCTCATATCAGATGTATGGAGGAAAAATGGGGCTAAACCGCAGCATTTGGAATGGCATTACAAAACATACAAGGGGAAAAAAATCTCTAATTGGCAAATATATTGTGAAATCTGCCCATGATTTGTAAAATAAAGATACAGTGTGGGTCACAGAATGAGTCAAGTTGGAAGGGACCACAGTGGGTTATCCGGTCCTACCTCCCTGCTCAGTCATCCCACAGCACATGGCTCAGGCTTGTGTCCAGAGGGTTCTTAAATATCTCCAGTGAGGGAGGCTCCACATCCTCCCTGGGAAATCTGTTCTGCTGTCAGTCACCCACACAAGAAAGAAGTTCTTCTTCATATTCAGGTGGTACTACCTGTGTATCAGGCTCATTGCCTCTTGTCCTGTTGCTTGGCATGACCAAGAAGAGCCTGGAAACCTCCTCTTGGCACCCTCCTTTCAGATATTGATGAGGTCCTCTCTCAATCAACTCTTCTCAAGGCTGAACAGGCTCAACTCTCTCAGCCTTTCCTCATAAGAGAGATGCTCCAGTCCCTTCATAGTCCTCTGCTCGACCTGCTTCAGGAGCTCCCCATCTCCTGTGTTCTGAGTAGCCCCAAACTGGACACAGAACTCCAGATTTGGCTCACTAGAGCTGAGTAGATGGGCAGGTTTACCTCACTCGACCTGCTGGCAATGCACTTCCTAATGTACCCCAGGATACCATAGTCCCTCAACAAATATAAAAAAAATCTTCAGCTCGTTAATCTCTGGAAAAATCAAACTGCTGCTTGCAGCTTCAGTGACTCCTGGTCCCCCTAGAGTCAGCAGAAATTTGTCTTGCATATGGAAACTAAAGCTGGACCTTAGGTAATTACTGCACAAATGCAAACAGCTTGCTTTTAAAAAAATTCTTCTGTGCATGTTGAATGTATGTGATAGATTTAAACAACACCATAAATGTAAACTGTACTTGAGAAAACTGTGCAGCTGGTAGAGTCCATAAAGATAAAAGAAATGTTTCCATAACATTTAATTTTAAGTTGACATTTATACAACAAAACTATGGTAAAGCTATGTTTAGCCGAAGTCGTTTGCATATTTTGCATCTGTATCACCACAGGCTCTGTCCCTCATTTATAGTTACCACATTTTGGTAACCACATTTATATAGCAGAGGCAACAGCTACCGCAAAAGGAAAACTGAAAACCAGAGAATTTGTAACATTTGGATAAACAAGCCATCAGTCCTCGTGTTGTAACTAATCAACAACTGGATGTATTCACTTTTGACTAAAGCAATTGCCCTGTTTTGAGTGACAGAGACACATAGCAGAGTTTGTGCCAAGTTCTTCAACATTTAACTGTGAAAATACCCCAATTAATATGATTTTAGTTTCTCAGACAGAAACCCACTATTCTGAATTATTTTCCTTAGCAACAAGGCCATAGAAATGTACTTTTTCAGGCCCATTGGCTTAGTAAGGAAAAGGCTTAACATAAGCAGATCTCTTCCTGGCTGCCACTGCAATATAGGGAAGTTTTCCTCGATGCTCTACCCTTTTCAAGAGATGCAGAAATGTGCTATTTTCATGTTTGTAGGGTGACATCCCATCCCTGACAGAATGAGCAAGAGTTTTGCTGTCACCATTAATGATTTCCTGAATCAGCTGCTTTTTTCATAACAAATTTTGTTGAGAAACGTGTATCAGCTGCAGTAACCTATAGCAAAGATGGGTCTTTACTGCACTTAAAGATGTGAGGATGCAGTGAGACCATAGAGTGTGTCAGCCTGCCAGGGTCAGCTTTAAATGAGCTAACTTGAGTTCTGACAAAGTGCAGCCAAAGCAGCACAGGGGTTAGCTCAGGCTAGCTGGCCCATTTTTCACCCAGCTTTCCAGACAGCCTGTGTAATTCATGCTTGTGCTCCAGCCTGGCACAATTACACTACTCTCATTCCCAGGTTGACTGCATAAAACTTTAGCTCATGTGTGTCCACAAATGCTTCTGCTGACTTCATCTGAGATTTTGAAGGTGTAAGAGTGCAACTTACCACACAATATTTAAAATAAATTTCTCTAAGGATCTTTTACAGAAGAGTATCATTTTTATCTTTGTCACCACACAGACATTCTTAGTGGACCTAAGGAAAAGCAAGTTTAAAAAAAAAAACCAACTGAATATCTTTAATGAATGCTATGAAAAAGCCCAAAAAATTTCAATGAAATGGGAAATTCAGGAAAAGCTGTGCATCATAATCAGCAAACTCCAGGGCTTATACTTAAAGTGTCAGGTTACATGATACCAGTGGACTATCAAAATACAGAGAAGCTATTTCTAACTACTGTTGGTCCTTGGAAATCTGTTAATAGAGGCGAATCCAAAAGAAATAAGAGATTATTCATCACACATCTTGATATTCAATGAGTAAATGTCTCAGGAAGATGCTGAGGACACTGTTTTAGCCAGCACTTTCCACATGTCCCCCTCCCTGCTACAGTGCTGAGAATAACATCACAAGCAGTAATAAATACAGAACAGCACTAATCAGATTTGTTTATGAAGGGAAACTACTGTCTTAGTAAAGTTTCCAGCTCTTTTTAGACACCTCTAAAATTTGAAATAGTAAGTATTATTGCACATAGGGTCAACAGCAAAAGACAAACCTTGAAGTCAAAGAAATGTGTGCATGGAAACAGTGCAAAATCAAGTCTGAAACCAAGATTCAGCTTTCTGTTGTGATGGCTGCAAAAATGCTTAGACCTGAGGGAACACTTTCTAAAGGTGTTTAACTGCAAATGTGGATATATGTATTCAGTGAAATGTTTTAAAGTTCCTCAAATTTTGCACCTTCTACAGTCTTCCTTCAAAATTTAGCCCAAGAAATGTGAAAATAGTTTTATTCTTTTTGCCCAGAAAGACATTTAGAGAATTTCAAATGTGGTTCTGTGAATGACAATATGGTCTGACTACAGTTTAATAAGAACATTCACTTGTATCACACAGTATTGTGAAATAAAAGTAGTGATACATGGCTGAAAATCGTTAAAATCAACTGACTGCTAAGAAGAATCACCCCTAAGAAGAGGGATTGAAATGAACTGTGCAGCTTAAAATATCTTCCCATTGCTAAAAAAATGCATTTTCCAGTATTAAATCAGAGAAAAGAGACTTTAGACCATAATATTTAGGTGGCAAGTTGTAGTTCCTTAAGCATGTCTGGAAAGCGTTCCGTGTATAGGAAGCACAGTCTTGGCTGGAGTATCACAGGCTTAGACATGAGATTAAGAGCCAATTACAACTCCAAATTATTTCAGGACACCAAATCTGTGTGTTCTCCAGTTCATTTTCTATCTTGCAGGCTTCTCTCCAAGTTATTAATAGTGTGGGTGAGACACCATTGTCCTCATTTCCCAGACCTGAGTGTCACCCTGAGAGGAGTTCCCAGTGAAGAGGCACTTGATGCTACTGAGCTGGAGATGGAGTGCAGGGAATAGCACTTATGTTTACAGAACCCCTGTATGGGCTGTGGAAAAAAACAAAAACCCAACCTTCATTTTGCACTTTGAAAACCTCGACAAGTCAAGAAATCTTTAGGCCATGCTCTTGTTAAGACAGCCTTGAAGACAAAATGAAAGAAACTAAAGCTAGCATTTTATGTTGTATAATACTGGGAAAAATGGCACAGAATATGGATTATTGAAACAAAATATAACAGAGGCTTATTTAAGAATATATTAAATGGAATTCAGTAAATTATTACTAAGATGTTTCTTACATAGCATGGCGTAACAGCAACAAACCCCAAAACAATAGAAATTAACTTCAAGTATTGCAAATGGTAATAAAATGATTTTCCATGTTGCACGAGCAAAGAGTATTTTTAATAAAAAGAGATAAAGGCAAGACTTTGTCCCCAAAATGACAGTGAGATGAGAATGGAAGTCTTGCAGAGGAAATATTGTAAAGACACTCAGCATGAATGTAGTGAGATTCTGCAGTGAAGAACCTTCTGGGAGCATGAATGAGTGCTGTTCATAGCTTTGTGTTAGGACATGTAACTGCCTATTCCTGTCAGGAGGGTCAAGAGAGGAAATGTAAAGAATAGAATACTTGTAGAATACAGTAGAATACTTGCCAAGGGTCCACAGCCAGGAGATCATGCAACAGGAAATGAACAATCAAGGGTAACTGAATCAGAACAACAAAAGAAATAATTTTTTTAAACTGTTTTGTTCTCTGTTGCATAAGCATATTTAATTCTTTCATTTCACTCTAAGAAAGAAAAACTTTTGAGAATTTTTCTGTTGAAGAGTGGTACTCTTTCATATACAAAGGTCTCCACTGTCTGGATTGTGTTTTTATGTTCTGCTGACTTATCTAGTGGATATATAATGTTGAAATTATAAAGTCTTACAGACTAAGTAACAGCATTTACTGAACTTTGGAATAAAAGCTAAGTAGCTTTAAATGACTTGAAAGTTATAAAAAGAAAAAATTAAAAAAAAACATAGAAGGAAGGATAAGATAGATTATGGAACAATAGCCTGTTAAAATAACCTAGTCTAATTTTTATAGCTGCTCAAGTTCTCAAAACACAGCCAAATTTCCATGATGCTACTGACTTAATGCCTTTGAAGACTTACGCCAACAGACTTCTCATATGCGAACAAAGAAAACAAAAACATATCTTTTCCATGAGTTACATACAAATCTGAAGTTAACAGGATCCAGATAAAAAGGTAATAACAACTGACAAGATTAATAAACTACATGAGCACACACACTGCACTGGCAGCAGGTTTCCATCAGCTTGAATACTCAGGCTTGCCCTTCACTCCTAAGCTCTGTGTAGTGGTATTAAACAGATGTCAGACACAATTTTACTGCACAGGAGGAGCCAAGCATCCAAGGCACCCTTTGAGCTAAGCCTCTTTGAAAAGACAGATATGTTTCATCAGAGCCCATTTTGTGGTCCACACTTATCTTAGAGGCAGGTGAACAGAATGGCCACCAGTCAAAAATACTCATTCAGGTGACAGCATGAGATTAAAACAAAGGTTTGGGGATGGTGTGTGAGAAAATGTCTGGAAAAACATATCTAGAAAACCCAATGAATGTGATGAGATGGGAGTTCAACTACTATAACACATTACCTATGCTTGTCTCTAAAAAAAACACCAAAAAACCAACCTTAAAAAGATGAGGCAAAAAATGTAGTATCTGGCAATTACTAACCTTGAAAAATTATTCTCAGTGAATTGCTCTCTTTTCCAGGCAGTGTAGTAAATATCTAAGCACCACTGCAGATAGACACTCTAACAAATACCACTTCCAGTGAAAGCTCTCATTCCAGCATCCACAAACAAGTGCATGCTGCTGACACAGCATCTTTCAGTTACCCACCCAACCTCCCAGGAAAATCTCAGTCCCACACAAACCCTGCAAATTTATATGCAAATCACCTCCTTGCCTATAAGCTAGCTTTTATGGAGCAAAATAAAGATTTCAGATGTATATTTAGGATTCTCTTCTCTACTAAAGTGGGAGAAAAAAGCATGTTGGGATTATCTACAGGAAAGATGAACTTTCTCTGTGGCTTCCAGAAGACTTCTTCATTTTATCTTCTGCATGGATTAACGCCCAATTTTCATATTTTCAAAAACACATTGAATGGTATGATATAATCAGCATCCACTCCCATTTACTGCCTAACATTTTATGCACATACAACATATGTAGCAATTTTGAAGACAACATACTTATTCCTTGTTTGGCATTCAAAAGAGAGTCACTACATTTCCTTCCCCTTGCCTGCAAAGGACCCTACCTAAAGTTGGGTAGGTAGATGGTCTTCTGGTGCCTCTGTATAAAACCTGATCCAGCAAACCTTTAAATCACAGGCTGTTTAACATCAGCAATTATCCTGTCCTCTTATTTAACAGACAGCAGCTGCTTTGCTTGTCTTCAAGGCTAGAAGTGGCCCAGGCTGAGCAGCTCTTGGCTATGCAAAGGTCACTGACATAATCCATGATCTGGCCAGGTTCAACTCAACATTATTCATTTACCTGTTCCTGTTCTAGCAGAAACTGTTACTCCCTCAATTAATTCAAAAAGCCTTAGTCCTCCAAGGAAGAAATCCATTCCAGCCCTAGACAAATAAGAATTTTCCCCCATATTAAGATGCAAATAGCTAAATGACATTTAAAAACTATTTCCACATTCCACATCCATAATCCCAAATCTAGAGAAAATGAGAATTCTTTACATATTTATTCAGCACAACCAGGTTTAAAAATTTTCCAGGAAAAAGGGAAGATGTATCCTACAGGAGGTGAGATTCAGAGTTATTTCCTTGGTGCAAGACTGAGAGAATCCTCTTGACTGGCTTATTTAGTAATTTGACAGATCAAAAATTCCTGTTATCTCACATATGATTATTATATTACTGATAAAAATAATAATTTGATGACTTATAGATATGCTCCTTACCATAAAGTGTAATACTTTTGCCAAGGAATATATTTTTGCTACAGAAAGAAAATACTCTACTCAGTAGGTATCGTGTTCTGTGTGTACAGAAACATAGAAATCACCAATTATTCAGGTAACCTTCACTCTTCATTTTGCTCTTTATTGCCACCAATTAAACTGTAGTGCAATTCAATGACTTTTAAGTCATATATTAACTCTTTAAGTCATATATTAACTCTTACATGTTTGAAATATGAGGTGGAGGGTTGACCTTTAGGCAACTCCAATACAGACATCTGCAGCTTGATTAGTTGGTTATGGTGCTCTGAGCATCTTTTGGGATGAAGTATGTTTAATAAGTTTTAGATTTTAAGTTAGGAATTAGGAAATTAACTGTTTTGCATAAGAGCAATGGCATGTCCTAGGCAAAGTCCACCTTCCCTTTCTGTCTGAAAGCTTTCAGCCATAGCAATACAGATGAGGATATGAGAATCAGGGAAGCATATGGAACACTCCCTTAGATTCTAGTGCAGAACAGAGCCTTCCAGTGCCAGGCACAGTATCTTTGTATTTAATATCTGTTGACACGTTTATCTTTGATAAATCTGCTTAGTTTCTTCCACCTGCTATCTTAAACGTTGTGCCAATGTAAAAGCATTAAAGGGTCTCTCTATTCACTGTAAAAACTTTGAATCATTCATAAGCAGACATCTTTACTGCAAATATATGTCTGAATATTGCTAGTATTACTAAGCACGATGTCTCAAATTAGATATAGACTTAAAATATTCCTCCTGGCCATTTTCTTAAGTCAAAAGATTTTTTGGCAGGTGGATCAAACATGACTCAATGAAAGATATACCTTGGGGCAGAATTTTTCTTATCTATTTAGATTTCAATTTAGGGATCTTGTGTGTAATATCAGCAAGACACATGTCAGACAGATGATTTATAAATAAACCATCAAGATCTTGACTTGTACAGCTGAGATCAGAAGACAGATATCATGCTTAAATGGCAATAAATGCATGGTAAATAGATCAACAGTGCCTCAATTACTATAAATGTATTCCAAATTGTTCGACATGGACTAGATCAGAGCTCATTATTGGGGCAGACAACTCAGGGTTTCTCAAATGGTGCTAGATTGCTTATTTTAGATAGCTTCCACCCTTGAAGTTGACTTTCAGGTGAACCAAATTGATCTTCTGGCTAACTGAATAGGTATGATCAAGTCTGCATGGTGAGCTTACCCATCCAGATGTAATTCTGTTGCTAGTGTCATACCTTAGGTATTTTCAGCCTCCAGCTACTGCACTGGAAGACTGAGACTCCTAGAGATCATGAGCCAGAGCTATCAATGCCACACAGGTGTTTAAGAATCTTTAGGACATTCCAAATGTCAGGAGATGCCCTCATTTTAGGCAACAGAACACAGTGCTTAGCGTGCCTTCGGGCAATTACATACATGCTAATAAATTATTTTAGACTTGAGCTGAATCCCACCCTTCTGACAATGTCAGCATTTGAGAGGTCCCTCTGAAATTTATACTGTCTAAAGTACATATGACACTGAAAGGAAAAAATGCATTCCCTAAGTTGCTTCTGATGGATCATATCATAGATATTTTTACTGCAAAAGCAACTTACACTGTGCTAATTTTTTTTTCTCACTAAGGTGATACAGGGAGGCACACTGTTAAAAGTTTAAACAGAATGTTCAGACAACTGAGAAAAACACCACAAAACCTAATTCCTTGTGAGAAACTCACCCCTAGGCCCAATATTAGTATCACTTTTGTGAATACAGCAATAGAATTAGATCCACTGAGGCTGATTTTACCCTCAGAGAAAAAACAGATTTAGGCTCAGAGAATTAAGAAAAAAAACCCCAGAGGACTCTGTTTTCTTCCCACAGTAAACTAATCAAAGGCACAGTGATTGCCAACTTTTTCAACAAAATACACAATTCTAAAAAATATTATTAGAATTATTGCAGAAATATTTCTCTCCTCCTTCTTGCAGTAAAAACCTGCCAATGCCAAGGAATCAAGACATGATTCAATCAATGCACAGATTTCAAGAAAGGAGAATCTCCATCCAAAGGCTAAGTCCTCAAGAGTAATGCAAAAATTAGTGTGTGGCAAAGCTGTTTCACTACAGTGGCTAGAGCAGCAAATGTTGGAAGCTTCTTGAGCAACTGTGAGGACTGACTTTATGTCCCTGCTGCTTGCAGCAACACTAACCCAATACAGTTGCCTTTCCCAGCTTTTGTTTGAGCTATTATGTCATTGCAAGCAGTATAGTTTGGTTTATAACCTAAAACAAGAAAAATAATGGTTTCATCTTGCAAGTAATTTGATTAGGAACTGACCGAGCTACACTTAGAATCTGCTTGAATCGAGCTCTTCACATCTTTCTGGATTAAACCCTCTGTGAAACTCTGTACAATGTGAAAAATTCTTTGCTGTCCCACTGGTTTAGTGTGAATTGGTGCTGTTGAATGACGTTTGTGCACTGATGATGACAGTAAATATCCAGAGAATCTTCTTGTGCTGCCTGAAGTTCAGCGTGGTGGCACTACAGGGCCAAGTGCAGCACAGCTCCAGGGAGGAGAGCAAACACCTTCTGGAAAGCACTGTTCACCCTCTCATCATCTCCATGTCAGAAAAATGCATACTTTGTTTCTGCCTTTGGAAAAATACAGCCATGGAAAGATGAACATGCCCGTGTCTGAAGTAAACCAAGCCAAGATTACTCAATGCACGTGCATGAAAGAATGTGGAATTGCTCACTCCATAGCCCAGCTGAAAATGATAATGCAACAGCTACAAAAATGTTTTTCTATGATAGAAATGTCACCATCTCTGTCAGTGTAAATCCTAGATTTTGACAAAGAAATATAATGCCATTTAAAAACTAAATTTTAAGAAGAAATTAATAATTTGTTCCTTTGCAGCATTTGCATACTTATGCAGCTGATAATTTTAGATACAAAACAAAGCATTTTTCTGATTTTTTCTTTCTCTAAACCTGAGGTTTTGAGATCTCCTCTAATGTTAATTATCCCCAAAGCAATTTCAAAACATTAATATAACTTGTAACTAAAAGCACACATAAGGTCAAGTCAGTTGTGTGTGAAGCAATATCTACCAGGTCTAATTTTAACAGCAGTTTGGCACCAGTGCCTTTTATGTTGCCTAGGGGTTTTCATTACAGTAGTTAACTGCATTATATCATTGACATCAAAACATCTCTGAAACATCACTGTTTTGCTTCTTCTTCATATATTTTAATCCTTTGTTTATTTTCACAAGTATGTAAATATAGATAAGAAAGCCTTGTTAAAACGCAGAACTTAGAAAACTGCTGTTCTCAATATATCATACTTGGTTAGTGACAGAAGTTTCCAGACTGCTTGATTGTTATTACAGAATTTTTCCTTCATCTGTCATAAAACTTTTCCTTTTGTACCTGACTAAAAAGGTTCAATTTCTCTTAACACCAGCTAGTGTTATTATTGCAATGCTACTTCATGTAAATATTATGAGATCAAATTTTCTCAACCACTCCATTTCATAGACAATTACATAAGTACTTCCTCTGAAAGTTAAAGGCCAAAAAATAAACTGATTTAAAAAAAAATTGTGAGTGCAACGCTATTTTTGAGGTCAGGAGGGCAAACACTAGGTTGGAAGAGGAGGGGCAGGGGAGAGTCAGAGAGGAAGGAATGTAGGTCTCAATCTTGCAGCACTCTCACCTCATGTGCTGTAGATTTGGGAGCATGACTAGATTTGCTTTGATAATCTCACAGTGAAAAGCCAGAGGAAACCACCTGCTTCTGAATGTGGGGAAGGATAGGACATGAGCTTGATGTCCATTCAGTTCTGTGCTGTGTTCCTTCATTAGTTTCTTCAACAAAATTGTGTGCTTTTTTTTCCCCTTTGCTGCTCTCCTTTGCACGGTCTTTTCTAAACAAAATGCAAATGTTGAATTCAACTGCAGTTCTTCAAAAAAAAAACCAAACAAGCCAACAACCCCCAACCAAACCAGCATTTGAAAACATATAAAATTAGACAGGTTGAGTTCTTGAAATCCTACACTGTATAAAAAATGTTTAGAAGAAGGAAAGCAAATTAGAAAGAAAAAAACTCAAGCATTTCTAAGGACAAATATAACCCAAATTATTTTGAAAATCAAGAGGTGAATAAGAACAGATTTCTTAGAAATGTTCATAAACTCATTTGTCACAGCAAAAGTACATGACGATCTCAGCAGGATTCCAGCCAGAGATTTCTGACACATTACAACTGCAAGAAGGCTTGCTTTTTCAGATATTTAGCATTTCCCCAGTAAAACTAGTAGAAGTTCACAGCATTCTGAAGCAGCTATAAAGTTCTCACTAATGTGGAATGAATCCCAGGGCTCAGGAATTTTTAAAATTTCTTGTTTGGCTTAGATTCCTTCAGTTGGTGTGGTGCAACGTTTAAATCAACTGTCTAAACACCTTGAAAGAAAACCATTTATTTATTAGCTCAAATATTTTCTCAAAAATTATAAAGAAGCTCCTGGAAAATGGTTTAATTAAGAAAAGGAAGAAAATTTATCTGACAAGAGTTCTCACATCCATCTTCTTGACCCTATATGTGTGCACAGGTAAGATCAGTAGCAGAGTTGAGATCCACTCAGAAAATGTTCCAACAAACTCATCACAGTATTGCATAGCACAAAGTTTCTGTATCAGGTGATGGTTAAGCAGATTTCAACATGACAGTTTTTAATTAGTCAGCCAATAGCATTCTTTACCATGATTTGAACCTTTGTAAGCTGACAATTTTCTCAATATAATAAAATAACCCAATATTGACAAGCCAGAGTTATTTTCCAGCAAAGGAGAAGTCTATGCTCATATTATTCAAGACTAAACAGGATTTAATCTTCTTCTGTAAAAGCGAAAAATAATTCTAAGGTAATAAAAAATTATTTTTTGGAGATTAAAAAACTGGTGCATATGTAGACAGGCACAAGTCAGGTGTTTTAGATTTGGTTGCCTGTCTATCTCCCCTTTTTTTCACCTGATTCTTCAAAGCTGGTGATATGTGGTCCATGTCCACACAAACTACTTCAGCTGTTTATTACTTTCACCTTTTAAATTAAGTACCTTTCACTTAAATCCCTTAATTGGCAGAATCTAAGATTCTGGGAATGGCAAATTATGACTATATGTGTGCTGAGGATGAAGCTTTGCTTCCTTCAGAACTTGCTGACAGAATAGAAAAAGCAAATCCAAAGACACAAAGATGTCAGGGGATGAGAATAGACAAGCTGGACTGTAGAGTGCAGGCTGATTCCAAGAGGAATGTTCTGGAATGTTTCCACAAGGTGTTGAACTCTACCACAGTATTTTAGCTTAACATTCTGTTACACACGGATGGGCTTAAGGGCCCTTCTTAATGAAAACTGAAATTAAATCAATGATCAGCACTTTATCTTTTACTTGAAAGCATTAAGATTCTGCAGGAGGTCTCAAAATATTCCCAGGATGTGGCCAGTGTGTATTGTCCACAGGCATTCCTTTCCCCCTGTGCCTGATGGCCAGTGTGAGCCCATGCATCAGGGCAGTTATTGGTGCATGGAAGAGTTCAGTTCTGTGCCTTTTGCTCTGCTGTGGATTCAGCAATGCTTTTGCTGCCAAGGTCACCTTTCTGATCTCCTACCAAGACCTACAGTCACTTGCTTTTTGCACTCTCTCAGTGACACCATCATTATTGTCAGTTTTAGAAACACTGTAGTCAGATTATTCATATCAAGTTCTTGAACTAAACATTTTGTAATAATTCCCCAGTTAATAGGCTCCAAAAATTTACAGCTGAAAAACATCCTATAAAACTTCACCAGTGCGTACGTCCATGCTTCCTCCTTTTTTCTCTTTGTATTTGGAATAGGCATGGAGCCATGATAGCAGACCACAAGCAACAGCAAAGGAAACAAATGTCAAACCCAACAAGTAGCCAGAGTGTCTCTGACACTCACACCCATCCAAAGGCTGATGCAGGAGAACAAAGCAGGTCTTTTACCATCACAAACAGCATAGGTGTGTCAAAGAGGGAGATTAAATTCCTCTGCTCTCACTGTCTGGTGTCTCTGGCCATGGAATAGATTGATTAATGACCTTTTTTATGGGTTTGCTTTGGTATTTATCTCACCCTACCACGTGTGATGGGTGCACTATAACTGCAATGCAGAGATGGGCTGAAACTCATTGCAGATGTCCTGTGGTATCAGTGAATGCTATGTGACAATGGCAGTCCAGGAGCTAATACACAGAAAACACTTTGCAGAAGTTTTAATCCCATGAGAGTTCTCTTCTGTCTCAGAAACTGGCTCCACTACTCTCCAGCCCTGTTTATGCTGTGGAAGTTTGTAAAGGGCTTCATTGGTTCCAGGCATTTATAGGAGCTTTAGGATTCAACCCTCAGATGCATAGATTCATAGCTGCAGGCAGGTGCAATGTTATCAGAAGGTCTAAAAACCCTTTTAACTCTTCAATAAGCTTCAACTCCCCTCTCTGATGATTCTGGCATTGCTATTTCCCACATGGCCTTACAGATTCTCCCTGATCCTTCAAGGGAAACTCAGCCCAAGGATGCATGGTGCCAGTTCTACTCTATGCAAAGGGGTTAGAGGGAGGTCACTGAAGGATGAGAATGAAAGGAGGGAAGGACACCAGTGGCTCAGCTGAGGCTAAAGTGAAAGACCTGGATCTGGGGCCTCTGGACCTCTCAAGGTTGGGGTCTCTGGCAGAGACAGCCACAGCAGCAGGTTGATGGCATAGGGTGAGCCCCACCCCTCAGTCAATCCGGTGCTTGTGACATTTCAGGTACCTTGCCAATTCTGGCCTTAGGTGCTGGAGTTAATGATACATGGAAGACTGAACTCAAAATAAAAACATCTTAGAGAAAAACCTGGCTAAGTCTGACACTGGACTATCTACAACTGTCAAGGCATGATGGAGGGAGGGGCAATGTGCTCCCACCCATCCAGGTGAGGGGCAGAAGGCTGGATGCATTGCCCAGAGACTTGCACAGACTGGGCCATGGCTGCTGAATCTACTTTCAGCACCATTTTAGCCTGAAAGCAAGAACAGCTGCTAGCATAAATCCATCTAGAAGACAAATTAAAAGAAAAATCCCATGGGACTCTTGAAGCCTAGTAAATGGGTGTTATAAGTGAGAGGTCCTCTGAGAGCTTCCAGCTCATGGAGAAGGTTAAGGAGAAAGGAAATCTGCTTCTGTAGAGAGAAGTTCTTAAGAAAAGAGGAATCTTCTGAGATATTATTCTTTGAACCAGTATTAGCAGGACTAAGTTGTTCATGTGACCTCTAAAGCCCCAAGCCACCATTTTGAAGGTATTAATTGTTTTCCCCCACCTCCTAGAAATCTGTAATTACAGTGCTGGTAGTTGCATTAATCTTCTACTAATACAGTCTTACTAAAATTATTCAAAATGCTATGTAAACTTCAGCTTAGTGTAGTGTACTTTTAGTGTACTTTTTTTCTGTATTTTATCTATAACTTTATAGATTATTGCAGCCAAGAATGGGAAATACAGGCTATATCTGCCAAAATCAAGGGAAGATGCTTAGCCTAATGCATGCTTAAACAATAATTTAAACATAGGAGCCATCAACAAAAATGCCAGAGATGTAATCCAATCTCCATGCTTGAATAGTTAAAAAATCTTTAAAGAAAATACATGGAGCTCAATATTTCTTGTAAAAAATGGCAGTCTTTCTTTCTATTATGTTTGGTTTGACCAAAGACTCAAGCATACAACAGGTTATGGTTCCCTCATGCATTGCAGCTACAAGGAAACCCCCATGCCAAAATCTGCATCAATAGAAATAGATACAACAGGGAATGGCTGGGCTGGAAATGCAGTATTTCTGTTGGGTTTTTATTGGTTTCAGTCAGTACTCCACAAATACAAACCATTTATCAGAATTTTCAGTTTGCAAATGACTGTATTCATGATCTTATCGAGTATTAATTACTGGATGATATTATACACAAGTTTTTAAAGGAGAGGAAACAAAAATGAAAAAAAAAAAGAAAGGTTTAATGACATTAATTAATGGTATACACGGAGACTATGCCAACAACTGACTTCAAACACCCACCCTTTGATTTCGCATTGCCAGACTGCTCCACTCCTCTCACTCCTTCCCTTCTGAAAGGGATACAGTGCCAGGCCACTGGCACGGGGAATGTAAAGGAGCTGGACTGAAAGGAGTACACAAAACTGGACTATGGGTTCCTCAGTCACGTGGGCAATGCAAATGTAACCATATAACTCTATGGAAAAATAAATAAACCTGGGAAGTTTTGCTTAGAAAGCAAAAGATGTGAACAATCTACAACAGAATAAGTGCTGGGAACCTGTGCCATGGGAAATACCTAGATTTAATTTATGCAAAGCCCTTGCAAGCAAAGTGAGAACACAGAAAATGTGAGCACACAGTGTGTGACAGTAAGTGCACCCACTGTCCCACTGGGTATGCTGTGTCAGCACAGCCCTGGATCACATCCCTCCAAATGCAGCAGTCCTAACAACAAAGGTCACAGGGGATGGGGAAGGTGCTTCACTGCTGTCGTCATTAAAACTCAAATGAATATCAGGACATGTTCATTAGCTTTTTGGAAGGAAAGGCAGGTATGACTAGATTTTAGTGCTGCAAAATAAAGAAAGGAAAGGACAATTAGCCTTCCCTCATAAAACTCTTGACAAGGTCTGTGCAGTGTTTCCTCCTAAAAGGTCTGCTATTTTTTGTGGGCTTCTTTTTAAGAGGATATATTTAATAGTGACAAAGTATTAAGATGGTAGCTCAATAAATACGTTTGCCTTTTTTGCCATCAATTTATCAAATGAAAACACAATGAATATGCACACATGCATCTGGAAGTTATTGCCTTTACGATTACTTCTAGTGTTATTTATTATTACTACCAATACTACTATTACTACTACAATTGCTATTACTTGTAACCTAACTGAGCTTTGTTTCCACTGACACTGCTTTTCTTGAAGTTTATCATTCTGATTTTCTGTCTGTGGAAAGGGGAAATGGGTGCAGTACTGATAGTGGTTAATGCATTTACCAGTGCTGTTTTACTCTCACTGTGTTTCCTGTGATACCAGTCCAGGGTTTGTGCCGTTTTTCAGCTTGAAAAATGTGCTGCCTGGTAGATCTCACCACATAAGCCACAACCATCAACTTTTCTCAGCTCTGTCATTGAAAGCAATGCAATCCTGGCATAAGATCACAAACTGCACTTAAGCAAAATAAATTCTTTGTGCTTCCATTTTCCATGGTTCTGGCCAAGAAAACAGTTTTGTGAACTCTTCTTCCCTGCTCTGACTTACTTTTGGTACTCTATTCTTATTCCTGTATGCTACTTTAAATTCTATTTTGTTACTGTTTTGGTCAACCTCACTCTGGATCATCTCTTTCTTCAGTCTTATCTTTACTGTGCCCTAAATGCCCCATTAGCTTCCCTACAATAATAATTTTCTGTGCCATTTACACGTACTCATCACCTGTAAACTTTTTACAAAATAGTCCTTCTTGTAGTTGCAGCACGTTTCCACTATGTTTTATGCAGAAGTTCTTAGTAACCTTTCTGTTTGTTTTCTCTAACAACTTGAGGTAAACTTTCCTGCATGCCCAGCCTTTATTTTGTACTAAAATTGAGAAAAAGGTTAGTTTGCTTCTGTTTTCTTGAGTCATAGATAATCCTGTTTCTAGCACAATTCTAAGACCCAAGGCTAAAGACGGAAAAACCAGAGGAAGAGCTGGACATGTGCTTCTAAAAACACAGCATCACACTTTTAATTTGTATTGAAGGGGTGGATTATTTATTTCAACTTGTAAGATAAACCTCAGTGCTATGAAAAACTGAGTTAATTTATCTCCATACTAACTATGACGGCAACAGCATTTTCTGATTGAAAGACAGGAAGAATCTAAATTCTGATCTCAGTGTAACATCAAAGTAACTACACTGGCTTTCTGCTTAGTATACATAATTTGGCTTTCTATTTTTCATTAGTTACTTTATTTTTGTTACTGAGCAAAAAGCTTGTATCAGTGTCTGAAATGATGATGAGAATCTGTGAATGGTAATGCTGTGGTGGAATAATGGTACGAAAAAGAAGAACAAGGGCCAGCTTTCCATCAGCTTCATAACCACTGTAAAAGTTGAAGTAAAATGCTGAGAAGTGTTACAGTTCTTTAAATAGCTTAAGTCAAGAACTTTTAAGAATAGATATCAAAAAATAGCATTGTAGTAAATTTTGTATAGAGTTTTAACAGACTTTCTGTTCACTTCTAACTACACAAGAACGTGTTATAATTATCCTCTAACTCTCGAAAAGGAAATGGGAAAATCTAAACTACCAGCAACCAAAAGCGCAAACAGTATTTTTAGAGGCCCAAAATATAACTAAAGGAGAAGGAATGAAAGCAGGACTGGAAAGCAAGTATGCATAACTGAGTAATACTTTAACATTTTCTGGCATAACTGAGTGATAATTTAACATTTTCTGTCATAAGCAATTTAGACAAGGTTAATTTCTGGGTATGCTGCATATAAGGAACATATACATCATTAAGCACCATCTGTCTCATGTGGTGAAGCAACAAGCAGAACCACAGGCAGTATCTGGGGAAAGGATCAGCTTCCTTTAAGGGAGTCTACACCAAACTCTTAAAGAGTAATCTCATGCACTGTTCTAAGGCTTTCTTCCCATTAAAGTGTCGCCCTGGTTATCAAGAGTTTTCTAAAGCCTTCTGAGTTTACATTTTTGTAGAGAACTTTCTCACACAACTTTCTGTAAATAACCTATTGTTTTGCATTCTTTCATAGAGGCGGAGAAATTTGATGTACAGGTAGTTTGTCCAGTGTCGTTGGAGAGGTGGCACGTTCACCCTCCAATCCACTGGCATCTTTTGAGAACTATAAATGATTGGAGTTAGAGGAAATAAATTAGTCTCTTCATCGTGACCAAAGCTGGGGTGCGTCGTTTTTGCTTGTGTCATTTGGTGACATTAAAGGATCTAATAATGCATTATTGACACTTATCACACCTCTTTGCCAGTAAAAGAAGCAGGTAAACCTACTATTCTCTCTATTAACAGGTGGCAAAAATGGATCACAGAATAATTTTGACAGTTCTTAAATGTATATGAATAATTGCAATATGAAGAGGCAGAAAACAGGTCAGTTCCCCATCTTGTAGCTAATTTCCTTCTGGAAAATACTGTTGTAATAACTTCTGCAGCACGGGTAGTTCTTGAATCTAAATTGATAGATCTGAAGAGAAACCAGTCATGTTTCATCTGCCAATGTGTATTCTTAATTCAAAGTGTCTATTTTAAAGGAGGCATATCAGAATGCAAAATCTGCCCAGATGCTGTCAGGCAGTACCTCACAGTACCACACATGAGCACTGCAACTTGCCTTTGAAACTACTGAAGTATGAAATAGCCTTCTGATAATTGAAATCAGTGTAAAACCATGGGCATTCTTGAATTTCTTTACTTTAAAAAATGTAAATTCTTCAAGTTCTCTTACATATAAGCAGTGCCTTCAGCATATAATGGGTAAGAATCTATAATCAATGAATTGTAGCTTGTGTAAAAGAATGAATGCTTTTGCAGCAGGCTCCATCTCTAGCAAGGAGGTTTTGAAGCTGCTAAAGCAGGTTCAATAGAAATATGTTGTGCTTCTTTTCAAAAAGCAGTCCCATGCTCTACCAGACCACATCCTCAGAGGCAGGCTTTTACACTATACATCAAACAGCTAATCAAGCCACTAATCTCACGCTGTGTTGTTTGCTTCCTGTTGAAAGCCTGAGTAAACAGCAGTATGTGCTCAGCTGCAGCCCATTAGCTGGACTCTCAGACATTTCTCCAGCTTGAAGACCAAGTATTTTAGTGAACAACTGATAGTTGCTGTATAATTAAAAGATTGTTATTTTTAAGTTCTTTGCAGAAACCTCCCTCTAAGATGAGAGCTGGTGCCAGACACATTGACAAAGGTCATGCATTACCTAATATGATATGTTAATCTCAATTGGAGACCACACTGTTGTCAGTGAAGAACGAGGTGGTCATTAGCAGACCTAGTGGTTAAAATGATTACGAGTTTTAAAGACTAATTTTCTGCTTTACTTTTTGGAAGAATGGTAATGTGTATAATGGGATGAGGCTATTCACATAGGTACTGTGTAGTGCAGAGAGAAAGAGAGATTCTCTGAACTGCTCTTTGAGAAAGCTTATTTTTCTCTTTTCTGTCTAGGAATGGAGCCAAAAGAAGTTTAGATATCCAGGCTGGATGCCTAGGGTAAGCAAGTGTGATGACACCAAACAAACAGGCATACACAAAATCTTAAGCCACAAAACAGTGCAAATGTTCTGCCAATTAACCATGAGCATTGGAGGCAATTTTGGTGGCCTTTAGCCCATTCTGTCAGCATAGCCACAGCAAAATATCAAGGTGAAAAAGTAGCTACCAGGGTTTCTTGAACAAGAAATAATGTTTAAAAAGGAAAAAAAAAACAAAACAAAAAACACCCTCAAACATTTCTCTGACCATGAATATACTCCAAACCTCTCAGGAACACAACATTTTAAAAGTTAAGCAGAAAAAAAACCACATTTGGGCATTTATGGACTTTAATGTTTGCTACCTTATTAAGGGGCCAGAAGTAAAATTTCTGTTGATGTTGGTGTGACATATTTGTGTCACATATTTAGAATTTATGTAGAAAGGTACAACCAAGAAAGTCAAGCTACATGTAGCTACAAGAGTAGATCACCCTACTAATAAAAATGAAAGGGTCATAGTGGGGACTTTTCAGGCAAAGTGATTTAATGTGTTCTGAATTCATTCTTTCATTTAAATTGATTTAACTTTCCTCAACATGCTTATGTACACAAAACCAACGCTTCTTCCAATTTACCAAAAATAAAAATCTGCCATCAATTAACTCATCTTTCATTTTGTCATCACTTAGACAATGTAGTTGAATAGATTCCTACAGTGCCTTGTTTCTCTGTCCCTTGAGGTCTGCCTGCACCAGTATGGTTAGGAAAGTTAAGCTGAATTAACTAAGCATGCAAAATAAAAATGCAGCGGTAAAAATGTATTAATCCCTACGGCACAGTCCTCATTCACAAACAAAGCTGTCTTAATTCTTCACTACTTTAAGTCTCAAAAGGAGCATCTAAACAAGGCTTTTGTGCACTTAGACTAATTCACATTCACTTAACACCTTTACTTAACATCCTCCTGTGACAAAGCAATGCCAGCAAAACTTTAGCATAAACACTTTCAGGAATAAAAACATCTTTACTGCCAGTAGAGTTTATTTCACTTTGGGAGCAGGCTATTCTCAGAGCAGAGCTCTTCTTTTGCCAGAGGAAGTCTCATCTCCATTCAGACGGGTTGGTGGTAAATGCTATTAAAAAACAAACAACCACCTTCCCAATAGCAGACAAACATATTTAAGATATTTAAGACTATTTATGAGAACTTCTGAAAAATGTAGGTGTATTATTTTCCTGCTTCACTCAATAACATATGGAAAAGTATTTCTAGATATAATCTGAAACAGCAAGCGTTTCTGGTTTTGCAATTTATTTTGTTTTTATAAATACTTTCAAACAATTTGCTAGCTATTAAATGTTATTACCTTCTAGTACTCATCACAATATTAGACAATGCTTCTACTCAACAATTTTGTGTAACAATTCAAACATTTATCAGCCGCATAAGTAGGCACAGCTTCCTGCAGTAGCCTAGTCTATTGTTCAGCTTTTCAGAAACTCTAAGCTGTGCTGGTTACAGTACTCAGGTAAAATTACAGGCTTTTGCTAGTGCATTTATATTTCTTTCCACAGTGTTTTCAGAGCATTTGCTGTAGCCATCACTATGAAACACTAGTAGAAACTCAGTCTTTTTGCTGATTTTATTGCAAACATTTTCATTGATTTATGCAGGATACAGAATGCCAGAAGCAGAACTGGAAAGAGAAAAGAAAGTAAAACTAGTAACTGTGATGGCAACAGCCCCAGAGCAGAGGAGGAAAGGAAGCAGGGATGGAATAGACAGAGCTGGAGGCAAATGGGATGAAGGAGGTGGAAGGATTCTCTGTCCAGCTTGTGCTCCAGGATGACTGCTGCCAAGGCAACTTCTGGAAAGTTTGGTTTTCTTGTTCTGGCAGTAGCTGCTTTTCCAAGCACTTTTGTTTTGCTGTTTATTTTGCATCCCACAGTGTCATCTGCCTTCCTGCCTCTTGCTGTGCCCCATTCTTCTTCACATGCTCATTGCTTTGCCACAGCCAGAGTCACAGACTGTGCAAGAGTCCCTGAGCCATGATTGCCACATGCTTGCTACAGACTCTTTTCCTTTATTACTCCCTGGCAAGCATCTCTTGGAAGCTTGGCATCTTTTCACCTCTCTTCTCATTTACAAACCCAAACACATTCACAGTAGTGCCACCACTGGTCTTATTATGTCTAAGACTCACTGCTCATTCAATGTGCCACTACAAGCAATTGAAATTAAAACAAAAGTTTGTTTAGAAGAGATGCAATGAGAACACCCGTAGCCCTGGCCTAGCCCTGCCCAAAGTTTCTGGGGCTCCTTCCACTTTGCCTACAGTCCAGAATCCCATTTGAGCCCCTTGAAGCCACCAGTCCACGGCCCAGGGTGTTGCAGCAGGGACAGCCTCCAGTTCCATGCCCCTCCCGGTAGGTAGTTGGTCCTGTGAGTGGAGCCCCTCTCCACAATGGCACAGCTCCTCTCCAGCCCTGCTTCTGGCCCCAGCCTCTTCAGCTTCCCTTGGACCACCCTGAGCAACATCTGTTGTCAATGTCCCCATCAGAACCAGCCAGGTGTGTAGCCCCAGGGGAATGCACCCTCTGGGGAGGGCATGTCCTTGTGCAGTCAGTCCAAATCAGTGCAGCTGACCCCTGACAGAAAGCAGTTTATTTTACAATAATTTCTTACTAAAACATAGCTTTCTTGTAAAGCCAAAATGTCCAGTTTTCTCTGCTTCCTTGTCCTCTTTAAGGTTTCTTTCTAGCCTGTCTATCTTTGTAAGAAAATTATCTCTGAAAGATACGTGCACATGTCTTCTCTGCTCTGATCTTTCCCGTTCAGAGCTCCTGTTTCCCCAAGAAAGGCTAAGGGTTTGATGCTTAGAGGTAACAGATATGGAATCACAAAAACAGCTGGAAAGGAAAAGAAAGTAAAGAAGAGTCCTACAACAAAGATAGACTAGGGTTTGCATTTCAGACTTAATGGCTAGAGTTGTTTTCCTCTACAACCCTCTAAGGGGTGAAGAGCCCTTTCAGGCAGGACTGACCTCTCCTAAGGACAACCTAAGCAGCTGCCCAGAAGGAAGTATCTGAAAGTGTGATAATTCTCACAGGCCCTGGTCCTGTTTCTGGACAGACTGCTTAGCTTGGGGCACAGCAGCAGCACGTTTTTGCTGGGGGCTGGGCAGGCTCTAGCTTCAAACCTGAATGGCCATACACAAAATTTCAAAATTTTTAAGTCAGTTATCCATGCTCATTGATGTAACTTGGAAGGTCTGCCATGGGTGTTCCTTGGTCAGAAGTAAGCTGACAGTGTAATTTGGGATGCCAACCTTAACTCCTGCTGGGAACAGCTCCAGTCCAAACATTTGCATTGGTTTTAGTTACATTCAAAGGATAGAAACAGGTCTCTCTCAGCAGTAACAGAAACTCTATGGAGTGTGCAGCTTGCAGCAGTGGGTTACATAGAAGCTGCTCAGGAGAGCTCCTAAAAATGAGCCTAACGCCCAGCTGGCCAGAGGATATGTCTGTATTCAGCACAAGATGGGATTCTTTACACACAGGTATATGAACAACTGGTGAAATAATTCTTTGACTTTGAAATAGTTCCGATACTCTTACTATTATCACATCTGTTTTACACATGGGTATGTTTGAGCCACCACAATAGGGTCAGTAATGAATGAGCTATCCCTACAGAACAAGAAAACAAAACCCAGAAGAACTAAGACTGTAGATAAATGAGATAGAAATTATATAAGGAAAAATAAATACAAATAAAATAATATAGTAAACCATGAGACATGCCAGAGGTTTATAATTATTTTAATATATAGCTCTGCTGCTTTCAAATGTATAGCACCAGTGACTGGTTCCATTTCCTAGGCACTGTTACATTTGGCTCTGCATTTTATTTTGAAAGAACTTGAAACCTTAGCCTACTTGAAAATTAAGTTAGTCTGTGACTTTCTTAAAGCTTGCAAAGATTGTCTTCTGACACCTACTGCTTGCCTCTGTATTGTGGCAAGTATGAAAATGAGCCCTTGAGCCACCTACATTCCCCTATCAATGCTGTGCTTGATTCAAAGAGCAAAATTCCTGTATATTGCTTGCTGAATGTGGACATGGCAGTGACCTTTGAAAACATTTAGCTGGGTTGCAGTAGGAGCAGAGGCTATTAAATTAAAATTAATGAAAATCACTTTAACAGGACAGAACACTGTTATATTTGTGTTCAATTATATTCATTCATTGTATGAATGAATCAGATATTGTCAAAGAGGGAGGATCAGCCTTCTGCAAAGTGGAAGTGGTTCTTCAAGAAAAGACTGCATTGTGCAAAATTATGGAAGAGTTAAAAGTATTATAGCTGCTTTTCTACTACTATTTATATATAAAGCTAAAGTATTACTTGGCACAAATGTATTAACAAGTTCCTTAAAGAGATACTGGAATGTTTACTGGTCTGGAGGGACTGACATTTTTCCAGTTTGCTATTCCCTTTAAATTGTTTTATTTTCCATTAGCTATAAAATCCTTATGTTTTCACAGCACTGAGAACAGGAAGGGGTATTTTTTTTCAAAAAAGGCAGCTGAAAATAAGCAGCATAGCAAGTCCTTTCCTTTTCTTTGATATTCTTAATAATTCAAAACTTAATTTTCATGACCCTTTACACAATTTGCTTTCATGAAAAGATTGTTTTGTTGACAATGCTCACTTTTGTTTTTCTTAGTTTTTTATACTTTTGCAACAAAATTCCTTTTCCATTTCTTTTGGGGACAAACTCCAAAAGCAACTGGGAAAAACTGGAAAATACTGGAAAATTTCTCCCCTACCTGAAATCTTGCACTGTCCCATTTTCTCAGTAATGTTATACAGAGACATTACATAACATGTTGTGAGTGACCCTGTGCTCACAACGTAAGTAATGAATGTGTCTGAAGATGAAAAGTTAAGCCATCTCATGACATGTATTTTCTGCTCCCTCTCATGAAAAGTTTGTCCCCATTATAACTACAGTTTGCTTTTCAAAAGCATCTGCTACAGCTTCAACTCTTTCCCTCTTTCCTCCTCTCTCTGCAGCAATTCCTTTAACACCGGTTTGCACCTCAAAAGCTGACCCAAAGGCCCCCAAGCAAGGTCATGTTCAGTTATCACAAAAATAAGTCACTGTAAACTTAGTTAAGGGAATATGGCACAAAATATTGCACAAGATTTTTTCCCAGATATTTTAAAACATGCCTGAATTGTAATCAAATATACATACACAAAGAGAATGAAGCATGGTAATGAAAAGGGTAAATCTGCCTGAAATCAGTTTCTATGTGAGATTTAAAGTATTTCAATTGTGGCTTCTGTGCAACTACAGCTTTCTGATTTCAAATTCTATTTTAAATTTAAAAATAATCAAAATATATATTACACTATATAGAGATGTTCAGCTCTCTTATTACTGTATCTTGTGGACAGAAGCTAACTTTCCCATGGTGTACTACCTACATTTCTCCATTTACTGGCTACCAGTAGATGGAGTTTAACAAAAAAGCCATTTTTCATAGTTAGAGAGCGTGAGTTGTATATTAGCTTCTTAGGCATGTTGGACCAAAATGCACAGCAGATGAATTCAAAAGTGCCATGCATAGGACCTGAAACTTTCCCAATGCTTTTCTTGATAACACAAATTTTAAGGTCTCTAAGTTGAAACAGAATACAGTCAAAATCCAATCTAGCATGCAGATGAGTATGAGTTGCACAGCATGGTGATGGCAATGCCAACATTCACAGGATACAGAAAAATATTCTTGGATAAATTTCCCAAGGTATCCATCTCAGCCAAAATCTACCTGTCTAGAGTGTAAGAATATTTGTCTTATTTTGATATTATTTTTGACCCCTAGGTAGAAGCACAGAATCCCAGTGCATAAATCAAATGAGAGGAGATTACTTCTCTCACGTTTATAAACCTAAAAAAATGCACAACCTAAATGTTAGTTTCAAGTCTGAATGAAGTTTTGGATTAAATTTAGTTCATGTTCTATTGAAATTTCAACAGAGATGCCTAACCATTAGCTATTTAAGTTGAAACAAAAGCCTTATTTAATTGTTAAGGGGAATTGATTTTATTTCAAGAATAAGTTCAAATTAGTCTTGCATACTGCATGCAAACACATATCTGTTCCTTGGTAGTCACAAGATATCTCTGAAGTCTGAGAGACCTCCCATTTTGGACTTGAAGACTAAAACTAGAACCCAGAATCTTTTAAAAATTGTTTGGTATCTGTCAAGCAAAAGCTGGTTAAATGAATTAAATGCCTTTTGGAGATCAAGGATCTTTGAGGTTTTGTACAATTTAAAAAATCTAGGTCCTAGTTTATCACTGGCATAACTGCAGATTCCTGAATTTCATGGAGTTATGAGAGGGATAAATCTTTCCCCTGGTAACTTGCAAATAGATGAATGAATATTACTGCAGAAGAGTAAGAAGACATTGTATTATATGCACTCTCTTTGGATTTAGGTTAGTTTTATTTCTCATTTATACATTTAGGACCTATGAAAAATCTCTTAATAGGAGGTATATTCATTAAGGTTCTCATATACATATATATTTATATATATACACTCAATCCTTTTGAAAATAGTATTAATTAGAAGACATATAATTGTTAAAACCAATGTCCTCTTGGAAAGATGAGGCTGCATGAGGAAGGTAATGGTCTGTATTTTTCAGGTTCCTTTAAATGTAATAAGCTAATAATACTATTCCCTTTAAGACCTTTGAAAATGTAATTAAATGCTCAAATGACCACTAACATGATTAAAAAAAGAACAGGGTAGGTTATTCACTAAGCTTATTAAAGACATTTCATATTCTGTCCTGCTCAGTAATAAATCACAGTGAATTTTTTTAGAGCACATTGACAGGCAAGCAGTTTTACCATTATCCTGCCCAGTATAAGGTTAGTGCTGGAATGCTATTCCATTTTTAAAAAGCACGTCAGTTAAACCCGTGTCATAATGTTGTTTGTTTTGTTCATATCAGGTCTTTATTTCTCTAAAGAGAATGCAGTAGAGGGAGCTCTCTTTAAAATGCCTTCAATCTAATTGGACAACATATGTGCTTATTCCCTGAGTTTGGTCTGATATGCACAGAAGCAAAGAGACTTTGTGGAATATACTTAAGCATACTTTAAAATATATTGCATTATTATAGCACTGATTAACTTAACTTTCTTCAATAACTTGGGTTTTTTTTCCCCCCATGATGGTCCATACTGCCAACTTAACCTTCCAAGCTACCTTTCCCACAAACCTCACACAAATGCAATCACTTCACTTCTGTTTATTGTTGCTCTGTTTACACATTTACTGATATGGAAATATATAATTATATGGTAGGGTAAGCATCCCCATACATGTACATGACACGTGATACCGTGTACTGCATGCATTTATACATGTGCCTACATATGCTATCTACACCATACACATACATGTTTACATAGATATGAATATTGTATGAATTGACACACAAAACATGTATTATATGGCTATATGTGTATAAATATTTAGGGATTTTGTTTCATATCACATCACTTTTCCACAATGATCTCTACAGCCTTTTCAGAGTTCTGTCCCTGAGGACACAAATTTCTACAACTACAGCTCAAATTTCTTATCTAGATTTGTACTTGTTTTTATAAGGACATGCACATTTTTGAACACAAAGTGCTGCATGTTCTAATCACTATTTACCACATCAGTATGCATTATCTAAAAATTCTACCAGCAGACTGAGACTTTTTTCCTGTTTGTTTTTTTCCAGATATTGAAAAAGCATAAACTTTACCTCTGGAGTCTCTTCTATCACAACTAGAAACATCTTGACTCAACTATGAGTCTCCAATAAAAACTTCAATGAGAGGTTTATCAGACAAATTATTCTTGAGCCCTATTCTTTCCACTAAACCACTCATGAACAGTTGATATTTTGTCCAGGACTGGAATCAAGATAACCAGTTTCCAGTCACAGCTGGGTCTTTCCGCTTGAACTTTTCAAGCAGAGGCACATCAGATTCCTTTGCACTTATGCCAAATTCTACAAAATTATGAGGAATTGTCACCAAAATGATAGAAACCTGTGTCTCCTTTGTGAACATGGAGCAAGCCAGCAAGGTCTGTGAAGGGAATAGTACTTATCCCCCGTAGATACTGTTCCAAATTTTTGATCTTTTGTCAGATTTTATGTAATAGATACACATTCCCCTCCCAAATACCTAACAAATATTTATTAAACACATCTGTTCTTTTTTGGCAACATGGCCAATAAATTTCCATCCCATAATAGGCCTAAACAACTTTTGAAGAGACTAGTAAGAAGTGATGTTTTAAACACAAAAAACCCCACCAAAATTCCTAGAATAGTTTCACTTCATCAGAATAGCTTTCTTGTGTATCTTTAACTTCTCTTATCAACAGCCCATGCTTTACAACTGTACTAAATGAACAAACAGATGTAGCAATCCATATAAATCAGATTTTCTTCCAGCAGTTTTGAAGAGAGAGATTCAGCAGTTTTGACTACGCTGTAAGATGGACCTAATCATTAGTTAGATGTGTTTGAGTTTTTGCAGTGCTTATCTCCACTTTCAGGGTAGCATATTGAAGATATCTCCTTCCTCACTTCCTAAATATATATCATGACAAGCCCCAAGATTTAATAATGCTAATTTCTCTGCACTTGCATGGGATGATCCTTACCCACGTAAGCTACCTAGAGTGATGCCACTACAGTCTGTAAGTCATGTGGCAGATACAAGCATGCAGGTGCTTCCATGAATGAAGCAGCACTAAATGGCTCTTCAAGGCCAGAAACTGAAATGTTTACAGCCAGGGATATCTTGTGACTCTTGGCTCTCCGTGACATGCACAAGCTTTCTTGCCCTAAAATTCTTGCATCACACTGCCTATACTAATGGAATATAGAATTTTAGCTAGATGCTCGTTTTAAGGAATATATTCAGCTCTTAAATTCTCACCTTTTCTTTTAGTAAAATTCAAGTCTTCACTATTCTCCTAGGTTTTGACCTCGGTGCTCTGTAGTCTGAGTTTGACTAAAGGAACTCAAAATTCCTGTGCAGGTTAGATCTTGTCAGAGAAACATAAGGTATCTTCTACCTCAGTACTACATTGAGTTAAAATGCTTATTTTGACAATTAGAGATTGATATAAAATAGAATTAAAAAAAAACTTCTAGTACTTCAAGAAAAACAGAATATCAATTTAAATAACAGCCATTCAGTAAGGCTGGTAACTGCAGGTATTTCAAAAGTAGAAGTAAAAGACATAAGGGGTTCAGACTATTTATTAGAGTCAGGCTAAAGTAGCTGTGATGGACTTTTAATTATGCAAATGACTCAATTATTTTCCATAATTTGTTTTGTGTTCCTATGTCATATTAAAACTGTGCAAAGGTAACTTGATTCACACTATAATTTTGCTCTATAATATTTATATTCTCCCACAGATAAATCCTTGTTCTGTCTGCACTTGCCATTCACTCTGAAATTCATTATGCTGGGTGGATGTATTGACATGCATCTCACTGTAATCCTGATAGACCACAGCAGACTGAGGAGAGGCTATCTCGAAGAAATGAAGAAATCATGAATACACCTGAGACTATGCTCTCCTGGCTCACATGGGGGATGTGTAAGTGTCTTGATTAATAACACAAGTAAAAAAGACTGTCTGTACTGGCAGCCTTCATAACTAAACTAAAGTTTTGAAAAGTCACTTACTAGAAAAATCTAGAAAACTTGCCTGTATCTATTGATCTACCAGGTATGAAAGAAAAAAAGACATGGGTTTAAAAGAAAATTCTGCTAAACAGCCCTTAGCTGAGCTAGAGGGGAATGGCAGTTCTACCTGTCTGTACTGCTCAATTAGGTTTCCAGAGGGTAAACCTTCTGTTACTGCATGTTATAGCTCCCAAAGAAATAACTGACAATTTCCAGCTGTGACAGTTTAACACAGAGAATTGTACCACTCACTGAGGAACTCCAGCCTGACCTAATCACACAAAAAAATATTTCTGATGATGGTGACCTAAATATCCTAGGTGCAGTACTAGCTAGGCAAACAGTTATTTCTGAAAATGCAGCTGTCCATTCCTACATTGAACACTAATGAATAAAATATTGCAAATTGATTATTCTAAATTTAGAATAATATACATGGTCTAATGATATCTTTAGAACTGGAAAATTAATAAATCAAAGAATGACTTATCATAAAGAAAATAAAAATACAATATAAAGGAAATAGAAGAAAAAAAACCCTTCAGCTTTATAAAATATATGCTTTATGATCATTATTAAGTGTATTTGAGCAGAATTCAGTGATAAATCTTAATATATACAAGTTGGATAAGAAACAACAGTTGAAAAAAAAATGGTGGAAAATGGTGTTGGAAAGTAGTGAGTGGAGTATGGAGGTGAGCACTAAAATATAGACTTTTTTTCATATCAATGAAATGATCAGCAAGCAGGGCAGTGCTCAAGCTTTTGATTCACTCAATAGGGCTATTGCTTCAAACCAGCATTCAGCACCTCCAGTTTGGGGGAGTTTGTCTGTCTATAGGGTCTGTGGGCTTCCTTCTTGCATACAAAAGCCAAATACTTTTCACACAAATTTCTACACTTCTCTTTTGAGATTCAGAGCACATCAACCTGCCAGAGCCACTGCGCTGCTTGAGGCATGCTAACAAGCAAGCCCTGAGAGATTTGTTCACAGCCACAAGTCAAATCTGAAGCTCCCCTCTCATGCCTCTCAAGCATCAGCTGGGTACAGTTACATTTCTTCTTCAGACTGCTTTTCATCGACCACTTTATTACAGCAAGGGTAGATCTATCTGTTCAATCCCCCTTGGAACTAAAGATATATTTTACCTCCAAGGTAGGACCCCTGTTGCAGTTTCCAATCAGATGTCCTTTGTAAACACAATATAGCCTTGATTTTGAAGTGGAAGTGAGAACTAAAAACCATATGTTCCAAATCTGGGACATTTTTTGCCTCTCAATAAACATGAAAAATCTCAATTCTCTCTGGTACTCACGTACACGTATTTAAATAACTCAATAATGAAAGCCAGGGCCTTGGACAGCAGCTGACCATTCATCACTGACACTTGGTATCAAATGAATCCATAAACAGACTTTCTTTCTCATTAAATGCTTTTAAATATAGCTTGTCATAGAAAAGCACAAGTGATTCAAGGACAAAACATCCTCCTCTGCCTATTGTTTCTGCTGACGGATTTGTGTCTTTCCCCAAAACCAAACATATTTCATTTATGCCTAAGAAATATTTACACCAAGATAAAAATCCCACAAGAATTTTCTTGTTTTTCTTTTGGTACTTTAAAATCAATTTTTAAAATTGTCTTCTGTTTCTACTAAAACATAGTACTCTGTAGTATTCCACTTCAAGACAATTCACTTGTGTTACACTGCAATCTCTTGTCCTCTCTGAAAACTGTAAAATCATTGATTAGCATCTCTGGCACGAAGCTGATTATTATGGAATTGCTTTCCTTTACTTTACAAAAACCAGCTCTTGCACAGCTCTAGGGTTTCTCCCTGTTCCTCCTGTCCTATAACACCTCACACCACACCAGTGTGGATGGCCTTGGCAACCTAAGCTCTGACTTGAGTTAGTCCCAGCCAGTTGAAGCCACCTTTTGTGCTCATTAAAAAACTGTTGAAAGATACAGGAGATGAGAGTGAAGAGAAAAATCATGAAGCAAATATGTGGAAGGCCGGCAGAAATGTTGGCATGGCTCTGATCTGATGCATCTGTTAAGACCCAGGTATAAACTACATAAATCAGATGGACCTAGTGAGTAAGGTATAAAATGAACACCCCCGTGTGAAGTTTGTGGTTGTCATTAAAAGAAGGAACCTGCAGATTTTCTGCAGTGTTTTGCTACCAAGTTTCCTAATACCCTAGGGCATATCCAATTCTTCTGTTTCCATGCCTTCATCTATCAAGACAGAATAACAGCACACACAGTGAGAACTAAGTTATATACACTCTGGAGCCCTTGGGTAGGAGTTCAGCATTGCTAGTCATAATATATATACAAAATGAGACCTTTCCAAATTACTCAGTCCATAAATCTTAATTTTACTTCACCAGCTCCAGACAGGCTGCTTTTCCCCTGTCCTCTCTAAGATACCATATACACAGTCTGCAAATGCAGCTTGTCTCAGTCACTACAGAAAATGTCTCCTGCCAAATCCCAGCCCAGAATCAAAAGCCCAAGTACCAAATGACCTGTGAGGTCTTGTGAAGTCTATTCTGAAAACTCTTCAGTCCATCAGGTTTTAAAAGAAATGAATTAAAGCTACCATGGGTATATTTATACACATTAACATAATTTCTCTCGGCACCTGTCCCAGGAACATGCACAGTCTCCTTTAGATTTAGATACTGCTTCTCTTTCTCCTATTTTCTAGCATTTTCTCAGCCATCTTAAATTGAAGTTTATACCCCAAATGTAGGAAATTTTACACTCAAGAGGTACAAAATTTTCTCTTGTGTAGCATCAGTGATCCTTGGGGAATCTGAACAACAATTTCTCAGTTAAAATAACGTTAGCTCTGAACACAGCCTGACCATTTCTCTCTGATTGGTGTCAAGGTTGCTTCCAGATCATCTTTCCTGTTATTTTAATCTGGACGAAGGTGTTGAGCACAAAAAAAACCCCCCAAAAAAACCCCCCACCCAAAAAACAAAACAAAACAAAAAAAAAAAAAAAAAAAAAAAAAAAATCACAAACATATTTGTTACCATGAATGTGAAACCATTTAATTTGTAATGGTAAGAAATTTCTATGAAAAAAAAAATGTTCAGCCCAGTATTTATCTGCAATGCATAATGCTGGTGAAGTATAATTCACATGCTGGAATATTATTCATACCCTTGCAGTTTACCTGGGCAGACTTTGGGTCCTGAAAGGGGTGTGTCCTATGGCTCAGCTGATGGTGTGCTAGCTCTGTCTCACTACAGAGGACACTGCATCCCTTTCCTTGTCACTGTGAAATAACAAAGTACATCTCCAGATGTTTATTTTCTGGAGCACAGGGTTTCTCCCTGTGAACACCTTTTCAGAAATACTTCATTGTCTGGGTTTTTTTTTTGCTTATCTCTATGTTGGACATAAAATGCTGACAGTTTCTTAGATTAATGTGGAAGAATTAGTCAGAAAGTTAATTCTAATAAACTGTTGCATGATACTCCCAAAATATTTCACTTCCATCTGTCTTATTTTTCTTCAACTTTCTTTGGTGAGGCATTCACCATCATTTTTCTTTCTGTTATTTATCTCTACCACTTATCTGTTTCCCAAACTTCTCCTCCAATGCCATGTTTTTGCCTCTCCAGAGTTCTACAGTTTTGCTATGACTTAGGAAAATAGGCTTAATGCAGAGCAGTAGGAATAAGATGAGAAGGATGACATCTATGTGCCCTGAGATCCGGTGATGTGCCCTTGGCTGACTGCAGGTCCTACTGCTATTTGGCCTGTGTAATAGTTGAGCAGCACTTGTTATTTCTTCCCCATGCTCCAACCTGTAATTTGAGCCCTCCTGGAAGGTCTGTGGTGCCACAGCCTCTCCAGGTCCTCCAAGAGCAGAAGGAGGCTGTGGATGACTCCATTCACATCCTGCTCTGATAAGTTTTCTTGGCAGCCTGGAGATGTGCAGCCCTGTTACACAATCTGTTGTTTCCATGAGTTCCTGTTCCACAAATAGAAGTGAACCATTACTACAAGCCTCCATTTATGACTTGCAGTATCTGCCAATAAAAAAAGATAATAAGCCCCATTTTGAAAGAACAGGTGAGTTCAGCGAAGGAAAGGAAAATTGCACCTTCATTATAACAGTCCTTGTGATGCATCTTTATTTTAAAGTTCTGTAATAACAGGATGATTCCTTCTGTGTATTCATGTGCATCTGCTGGCCTTGCCAATTTTTTCAGTATCTGTGCATGGAAAAGGAAACTGGACACTACCAGGATGGACACACACCATAAGGAGAATATATTTATTTTATCTAAGTTCTAGGTTATAAATTCTGTCATCTCTTGTAGCACTAAGTAAGGGGTCAAAGATGAGAAGTGTTGGCTTTTGTGATAGAATCCAGCTTGACTTTAGGCTTGTGGGTCATGCACACAGTGTTGGCAGTTAGCAGTAAACATTTCTTATTATAAAAGGAAAAAAAAAATGTGATGTGGAAGTCACTGACTGATAGTACACACAGAATTTCTAAGGCCTATTTACAGTCATTTTTCAGTCTGGAAATCTACATTAAGCTATTTCCTCCTCTCTTTAGCAATTAGAAAGCCGAAAACTGAGAATAAGGTTTTCTTTCCACTGGTGTACTACTATACACAAATGGGCTGTATATTTGGTAAGGAAAGAGAAATTCAATTTTGTGTGTCAAAAGCACCAATGAATAGAAAATTATGAGAAAGAACTATAACAAGAAAGCCCAGGAGATGTACAATTGTACTGAGAAGAATAGTAAAAAAGCTGTGAAATTTCAGCTCATTCTGTACCTAGAGATGCACTTCCAGTTACTTGCCTGAACTTACTCACACATTGATTTTAGAAGTAATTAAATTCTAAAACTTTCCTCTACTATGAACATACAGTTTTCCTACCATGTTAGAATTCAAAATCAGAAGGCCAGGAACCATAAAATGGCACTATGCTCTTGTTCTTCACTGTTGATTAATCATAACAAAACAGATTTTTGACAAATGGCAGATTTAGCCATCAGACTCAGAAGTTACTGCACTTGTTTCTGCCCATTCATTCAGATTTCTAAAAAAACCTGCTCACTACAGAAATAAGCTTGGACTTCTGTGGAAGTCTGGCATATCTAAAATCAGAAAGTGGCCCAAGGGTGTAATTCAGCATAACTATGTTAATGAAGACTGCTCCTGGCATTATTTTTGCTATCTAACAGGGAGACTGAGAGAAGGAATAATTTGTTTCTTCATATTTAATGTCTCCCCATATGAAAAATAGCAGGGAGGAAGTGTGTATTCTCTATGACATAATTTATATCACAGAAAACAATCTTCACAGAAACTCTTAAAAATAGAAATTTAACTATTCAAACATAAGGATAAATTATAATATTATTTGGGATAATGTGGGGTTTTTTTATTACTACTTTGTTTCCAGAGAGAGTATAACTAATTTTATAATGCAAATATGCTTCTGTGTGCCTCAAGAGATTTAAAAGTTTCCAAGCTCTTGGTTTTTATTCCTCTTTTTCAAATATACCTGCATGTACAGATTAGGTGTTTGCGTTACTGGAATACATGCAGTGACATTTTTTTAATTCAAGATTCTTCAAACTCTTTTGTGAACACTGCAAATAGAGCCTGATGTACTCTGGTATCGTTCAGCAGATAGCTAAACAGAAGATGGCAAACAAAGATGGAACAGTCAAGATGATCTGTGCAACTAAGCTTGATACCAGTCCCTGAGCTATTAGATCCTGCCTTTGTATCCTTGCTGCATCAATTCTCTGACTCCCCTTTAAAAAATGTATGTTTATCCCTGATCCTGTACAACCCCATCTTTCACAGTTTTATACAGACTGTCTAGACCAAACCTGTCTGACGGGGGCAGAGGGTATTGCAACAATATTTTTTTTAAATCTCTGCCCAATTGTAATTCCTCCCTAGCATTCCAGCAATCAAGTTGGAAGATAAAGTTGCCATTTACAGTTTTATGAAATGAATTTATGTACAGAAAAATTAAGTCCTGCCATGCTGTGCTCAAAGGGACTTTACTCACAAAAGGCACGTTCCACTGAAGTTAATAACAGCAGCTGCTTTTCTGTTCAGACAGAAAGCCTAGGATTAATAGCTATGGGCTTTAAAGCAGTTGGTAAATTTCTGGTTCTACCCAAGTCAATGGCAAATCTCCAAGTGGAGTGTAGAATTTATCCTTTTAGGAACAGAGGTGCAGCACATTAACAACTGGAGTTAATTCCTGTATATCTTATCAGAAGCATGAATACAGTCAGTTTTTTCAGACTAGACTGTTAAACCTTCCTTTCAGCTCCTCAGTCCCACACATCTCCTAGAACCATAGAATATTTTGGGTTGGAAGGGACATTTAAAAGTCATCTAGCTCAACCCCTGCTGTAATGCCCTAAAGGTAAAACTGCACACTCTTACCTAGCTTTGTTCTTCATATTAAAGTCTATTAATTTCTCTCCCAAAAATTTTTAAAATGCTTCTGCCAGAAAGCATTGCAATACAGCATTCTGTCTTAAGCTTGGAAAATGAAAAATCACTTACCTAGTTCTGCTTCATTTCTAGTGATTTTCTAACCTGATATGTTCACTGTATGTAAAGCTGCAAATTTGGAAGAGGCACAGTCCCTCAGGATCCACAAAGATCAACAACAGTCAATTAAAGCTAGTCATATTCAAACCAAAATATAATGAACAACCTCCTAAAGTGTTAAGCATCCTAAAAATCTTAATTTTCCTCTCTGAAGTCACACCAAATATTACCTAAAACCATATGTATATATAATGGCAGTACTGTGGCAGAAGCAGTAAGTGCTGCTTTGAATAGTGTTTGTAAACAAGAATCCCCCAAATGCTTAGAATAACAAGTAGGTTTAACATTTGAAATGACATTGCTTAGCATCCTAAGCTGTACTAAAGGATGACTTTGACGCTTAGCAACACACAGTCTTTCAGTGAGTCTTAGATTCAATGTCTAATTTTGAAAACAGTTTAGAATTTGTTTCAAGTCACTTAAACAAGTAAATTTTCTAAATTTATTCCTACTGAAAGTTATCCCAGGAGAAGACAGGCTGAATGTTGAGCACTCAGCAGCAGCACTGCATCAGCTGGTGAGTATTTTGTGAAGTTCTCCCTCAAATAAAATGTTGCTGACCCACGGTGAAGGTTCAGCCTAAGTGAAACTTGCAGTAAAAATCTCAGAATTTGGAACATCGCCTTTACTTATTTATTTATTTAATTTTAAAGAATTAATGGTTTAAAGATCAAGGGCCAGCCTGTGTCCTGTGTGCTATGTACAGAACTCCCACTGTTGTCAGGGGGAGTATCACAAACATATCTGAGGTAGAATGTGACCTTTTTATGCACATAGCCTTTTTGGGTAACATCAATATTTCAAAATTGACTATCAATTAGATTTACATGAAGGGCAGTTTTGAGAAAATGGCTAACAAGGAACAGAACATTGTGCTGGCCTTCAGGGTGAATACTATCTTTTGTTAGCAAATTGTTCAATAAACTGAAATCCTGAATCCCAACAGATTTATTTTGTCATATAAACTGCTGTGGTGACTATAAAATGCATATGTTGATTCCATGAGGATGAAATAAAGAAATGGGATGGGAATTTTGTGTAGATTAAAAAAAAAAAAAAACAAAACCAAGGAAATCATAGCAGTTCACACAATGAAGACTATAAAGGAATAGTTCTGATTGGGAAAAACTCATATTCCTTCATGCTTTTAAAAGCAAAATTTCCAATCAACAAGTAAATCCAATTCTAAGTAACAACATAAATTTGGAACCCAGATTATATGCATACCATGAATTGCACTCCTACACCACCTTTATCCTCAGCAAACCGACAGTTCCCTATTAATATCTATCAGAAGTTTGACAAGCTCTCATCCATGAAGTATTAGCATTTCAGCAAATGATTATGCAATGAAAATATAAAATAACATTCAGAAAGGGGACAGATCATCTTTGTTCTAAAGAAAACTTAAAATATTACCAGAAAACACCTAATTTTAAAGATTTAAAAGCCAAACTGTGTTAAAAGGACATTTGCAAATCAAAAGGTCTTATGGTAAACAAATATTATACTTATTATTTTCCAAGATATGAGTTTCTACTATAGTAATTGTTTATCATAAATAGTCATAATTTACAGCTCATACCAACACAGCAGTGTGCTCAAGTACGTTCTAAGAGTCCTAACATAGCCACTGGCTTGCACATACTTCTCATCAATTATACAAACTCAATCTTCTTTTGTGATAGCTTCAATTACATGTCTGAGAAGGTCAAAGTGGAAAGGATACAATGTGAGAATTTAATCAGAAAAGTTAAGATGCTAGAGATGGTGCTGGCTGGAAGGGAAGGGAGTAGGGCTCATTCTTTTGTTATCTCAACCAACATATACCTGCTGGACCATGAGTTCACAGCTGGAAGGAGCAATAGATCAACTACCCAGTGCTCTTAGAGCCACTGGTGAGAGGAGCATGGCAGGTGGGTGCCTGTTCAAATGGCAAATCACATAATCCTGAATCACATAGCTCCTCTTTTCAGCCTAACTTTACACTCACGTTTATTTAAAGTCAAAATAAATGTGGAACTCGTCGAACTGACACCAATTTTACTGCATCAATCACAATATAAGCTAGAAATAAAGGATTTATTCAGGATGCAAGCTATGAATTCAATTATCTTTGTCACAGAAAGTTAAATAAATCTGGCAACATATTTGGCACAGATTTTCCTCTTAAAAAGACAAAGAATGTAAAAATCTTATGTAGGGGTTTTCCATTAGGAAAGCCCAAATGGACTGTGAGAATAATGCAGAACATAATTTTACTTAAAGCAAGAACCAGCAGCCAGGAGAAAAGAGACCTTTTTAAAAAGCCCTTCAGTAGCTCCAGTTCACACACCCCAGGTCAGACAGGCAGTGCCTGTCTTCAGAAAGATGTGCTGCCTCTTGGTGAGATCCACATGCCCAGGCACAACACCTCACCAAGGCAGCCACGAGGCTTTGAGAGCAGAGCTGCCTTCTGTGCAGCCAGACTGGAACATGGGGCAGAAGGAATTAGGATTTGTCAGCACAAGTCAGCCAATGCTGTGGGATTCAGCTCAGAGTATAGGGAAAGTGATATTAATGCACATCTCCTACTGCAAGTGACAAAGCACAGACAGGGCTAATGTTGCTGCCCTCTTCAATAACTGCAGCCCTCAGCAGTAACAAGTGATGTCCCAGCTCCAGAGATACCTTCACAAAAAACATCTGGAAAGTTGTTCATGATAAGACATGGTAGTTGTCTTGGAGAACAGTCTTGGAGAATACTGAAAGCTGTAATCCAACAGATGCGTGGAAAGAATATAGAAATGCTTCATAAGATCTCATCTAAGACCAGAACTTGGCCTCCCTGGGTCATGGGCTTCTGCATTCCTAGGATGCCTAGGCATGAGAAGGCCGTGACTGGAACAGCTATATAACCACCACATATCCCCACTTGCTGAGAATATTTTGGAGATCCGACTGGAACAGCCTGGACTTATAAAAATAAGGGATTTGCACTGAGATACTGCACGACCCATCTATGGAGGACAAAATTAACATGCTGATATCCAACCACATAAATCACAGAGATGACTAGCCATTCCCATCTACCTTCAGAAGATAAAGCGATTTATAGAACACAAAAGTAATCCCATGCAGTCAGGATGTCAAAGGACAGGAGAAAAGTACTTAAAATACATATCTCAGATCAAAAAACTAATACATGATCTGATATCTTTGCTTTTTCAAGTGGCTCTAGATTTATTGAAGCAGATTCTCATCTGAAGTAAATCAACATCCTTCACTGAATCAATTAGCAGTGTTTTCCTGATTCTCATTACATGCTGATTGGGCTGCTAAAATGCCTGAAGTCAGAAGCACTAGGGAAGTCTCAGGAGGATCTCCTAACATCACTGTTAGGAGACTTCCTGGTCCCCAGACAGGCAGAAACCACTGCTCAAGAAAGAGCAGATATCCTTATGAAAGGTGCTTATATTTAATGCTTATAGGAGAAAGATGGATTCTCAGAGTTGATGTGTTATTTGGGGTGGGAGGAAGTGAAATTAAGTACAAATCAGCCAAAATAATGCTTTGGGGGTTTTTCACTGGCTGGCAAAACAAGCCAGCTAAGTAGCAAAGGTTAAATAAAGGTTTTTAAATTTGGCTTATCAGCCAGGACCATTGACAATAGTATGACTTCAATCCATAAAAGTAGAATAAAACTTTAGAGCTTTACATGATATTAAAATTATCTCTGTGAAGAGCTTCTCCTGATGCTGAAAAATAGTGCTCTGCAACACTTCAGAGCAAGGACTTACACAAATAAATGCTTCTGATATGTGGTTTTCAGTTTCACCTGATTTTGCACTCCGTAGAGGCTGATGTTAAACACCTACAGATTTTAAAGCAAACAAAGAAACTGAAGCCAAGACTGGTCTTTGGATGGAAAAAAATAGGGTTACTTTAGCAGAGGTAGGTAATGTCAAGTTTATAAACAAACAAAAGATAATAAGCCAGAGTTAGAAAAGTGCGAATTTTGTCTGAAACTGGGTCTGTGATTTCTGTATATTTGGTCTAGTGACAAACAGCTAATTAGGTACCATCACAGTTTAAAAATACTTGTAAAAGATTACAGGATTATTATCAGTTTATATAAAGAGCTTCTGTCCTTCCTTCCAACCTGCCATCTCAGTTGCATGGATTGCTTATTTCTTTATACCCCAGCCAAGCTCTTTCAGCTTTCCAGGTATTTTATCATGCAGTTTTATTTGCAGTTTACAGGAATAATGAGAATATAAGAAACTTCCAACCTGGCTTTCCATCACTTAACTTTCAAACAGAATAAATCCTGAGAGAAAATTTGCTTTGGGTACAGTGTACACTCTTCTGATTTGCTGACCATGAAATTCCCATCCTGTCAGGACCAAGATTTGTATTTCTCTCTGTATTGCAGCACACCTGCTGAACCAGACCTGTCACTGCTAGCCTAAACTTTTATTTCTTCTTGCCAAGCTGGGGAAGAGGGCTAAATTTAACTAAATTTGCCAAAGGAAGGTGACCTCAGTCCATCCCAGCCACAGCCAGGCACAGATGCCCAGAGCCTGGAGAGGGATTATAGCAGGTCAGCAGGAGCACTGAAGAGCAGCACAAAGGAATCCCAGCCTCTCCAGCCAGTAAATCAGATTTTCAGGGCCCCAGCCTAAACATTTCTGTACAAACACATGCAGCATGGGGAATAAAGAGTTAGAGTTGTGTCCATGCCTGCAGCACCACCATCTTATTGAGTCTCCACGTAAGAAGGATGTGCACCTGTGAGAGTGGGTCCAGAGCAGGGCCACAAAGATGATCAGAGGGTGGGAACACCTCTCCCCTGGACACAGGCTGAGAGGGCTGGGGTTGTTCAGCCTGGGTAATAGAAGGGTCCAGTGAGATCTTACAGCAGCCTTCCAGCATCTACCAGGGGCTTAGAAGTTGGAACATAGATTTAGATGAGATATTAGGAAGAAATTGCTGACTGTGAGAATGGCAAGGCACTGGGACAGGCTGCCCATGGAAGCTGTGGATGCCCCAGCCCTGAAGTGTTCAAGATCAGGTTGAATGGGGCACTGAGCAACCTGATCTAGTGGAAAGTGTTCCTGCCCATGACAGGGGGTTTGGCACCTGGGCTTCCATCAAGGGTTCCTAACAATTTAAACTTTGTAAAAGTACCCATGGAACAGTACCATGTTGTGTGTATTATACTGGTTACAAAGTAAATATTTATGAAAGTATATATTCATCTGGTAATAAACACATCTATTAGAATATTTTCTCCTTAATAAAAAAAATTGGACTGTGGCCTAATATAAGTTCAGTTAGTTTACCTAAAGTCAGATACTTATTTAATTTTTGGTGTTTTCATTTAAATTTATTTTTAGTGCATATTTTTCATTGATTTGCTTGTTTTTTTAAGGTATAACCAGTAGCTACAATGTAAGAAAAAACTGATATTCATCTTTCACCTTCTGAAGGGATAGAGCTGAACAGTAGTTCAGTCTGGAAGTCTAAAGTGTCTGAGTGGCAGAAATGGATCTGTAAATGAGCTATATCCATAAAATAAGACAGCGGCTCCCTGAAAAAATATACAACAGATTTCAGAAGCACTTTTTAAAGGGTCAAGTAACAAGTGTCTAGCAATCTAAAAATGTTTTTAAATTTTTTTCTTAAAATTCTATCTTGAAAAAGAGAAAATATCTCTCTGTAACCTCTCCTTCATAAAGGATGATGTAGCCAGACAACAAGAGTGGCTGATTTGTTACCCTTTTCCTTGGCTTTGCTTGTTTCTCCAATCTAAGATGCTTCATGCTCTTAAACGAATTGATTTGGGCTCTGCAATTCAGTGGGGAATTACATCATTGACTTTGCTGTTACTATCACACACAGCTGATATTGTATTTCACCATCTTACCAGACAACTAACATCAGTTTTGCCTTCATCAACTCAGGAAATGATTTAGATTTTGAAAATTCTTTTTCTAAATGAACAGCCTGGGTTAGGATCCACCTCTTGGCAACAGCTTTAGAATCTGCCTTGTCTTGCATGGAAGCTTCTTCATGGATGAACTTCTGCTCAAAGGTCTGAACATGAAAAGTCATATCCTGTCTTTTGGTTTCTTATTCACATGAAAACTGGAAAGAGCTCCTTCCAACAGGCTTCCAGATAGAATCTTAATATTTACAAATAGATGTCCATGCCCATGCTTAAAAAAAAAAAAAACAAAGAAGTTTAATTTTCAAAAGGTATTTACTTATATGAGGCATTCCATTTCTAGGAAAAATGAAAATTTCCTGATTATTTTAAAAGTGATTGCTTTGAATCATTTTTATAAAAGTATAATGAAGGAAAAATGGACTATTCTTGAAATGTTTTTCATTAAAACAGTGCTCCACTTTAAATGCAGAACAGTGTTTCACAATGTTGCTTACACTGATGAATAAATTTAAAGTTTCTACCAGCAGTGTGTTGCTTATGTCTCCATGCTAAATCCCCAGGTGAAGGCAGTTTTTATATAAAATAGAAACCAACCTGGAGAACCCTGTTCAACACACATTTTACAGGCAAGATAGACTCTTCAGCTTATTTGGCTGCTTTTTTCAATTCTAGTCCCTAAATGCAGAGTTTCATATTTACATGAAGTTCAAAGCTATACTCTGAATTTCTCATGCACTTCACAGCACTACTGTTTCAAAGTTGTGAAAGCCAATGCATGATAACAGGAAAAAAAAAAAAAGTATTTGTACAGACTGTAATATGGAGAAAACAGCAACAGCTGCAGTACAGGCTGCCTTGCCAAGTGGTACATGCCAGGGTTTGAATAAATTACACTATAATCGGGTAAAAAAGACTAAATATTAACAGAGAACATTATATGATGCTGTTAACTGGTAATATATATTAAAGAGATATAACAGGATATTATACAATCCAGTTTAAAAAGCAAATTGACAAATAATATTCTTTCATCCAAAATTATCAGAAATTAATGGTGATCCCATAATTCCAAGTATTTTCTCTCCATGACAACTTTTTGGCTTTGATCCAAAATTAAAACTTTGTTTTTAATAGACATTAGGAGCACACACACAGTGTCGATTGTCAAATAATTATTTTGTCTTATACAGAAGAGTCATAAAGGGTGTTTTCAGCATCATTTTGACCAAGTCGGTCTTATTACAGCCTTACATTATCTCAAAATAAAACAAAAAAAAACCAACAAAAATTTAGGTAAAATTAAAAATACATTCCCATTATAGAGGCCTTTTCTCTCGTTGTAGAAAAGTTCACAGCTTGCAACTGAAGGAAAATTTTGTAACTGCATCCAATTAATACAGCCATAAGTATGTGTCTGCTCACCAAGGAAATCTGCTGCACCAGGCAACTGGAGAAAGCAAGGCCAGCACTCTTGAAATAAGGCATGATTTCAGGTTGCAGCTCTGGCTGCTAAGAGACAGACACTACCAAAATAAATATAAGAAAAAAAATAAGCAGGAGTCGATATAACATTTACTCTCAGGTACCAATTTCTGGCTGGTGAGAAAATCCAGAGCACCTTGCGGATTACAGTAGTTGTCACAGGATCTTTAAGAGTTCCAGGAAAACTGCTGCCAGTATGGACATTGGAAAAAAAAATAATATTCCAACTTAATTCACCATCTGACTAGAACTAATTTGCCTGTTTCAAAAGAAATGGAGATTCCCTGTTCAAAATTTCTTGATCTTTCCATGGCTCGGTCATCATCTGCTGAGTCAGATGGGTTGCACCATCCATCATCCCAACGACCCATTTCAGGACAACACATGGAAGCTGATGTTCTGAAATAGGAAGAGGTACCAAGTTCCCACCAAATTCCACAATGGGCACATCTGAAGGAAGTGACACACTATGACTCAATCTAAAGGCTTTTTCTTCTCTTCCAGAGAAACTGGCTAAGATAGGTTAACTGCTAGGAAAGTGTTTCTACAGTCCTTGTAGAGAAAATCCACTCCACATCTTCATTCACATTAGGTAGATTCGTGAAATATTGAATATTACGAGTTGTGGTAAGGAGTTCTTGATAATTAAATCAGTAAAAAACAGCCTCATGTAAATTTCTCCTGCTGTAGATCCTACCTAGTGTGCACAGTCTATCACTCACTTGCTCAGCCATTCACTCCACAGGACTGTGTGCTTCTTGACAACAAATGCCAGTTTCCTGGTTCTTGCTCTGTCCAAAAAAACCCTTTCAGACATGCTCTGTTTGAAATTCTTGATGGCTAACCAGTAACACCAAGGTTAAGTTCATAACAATCTTGATACAGAAATGTGGTTTATTTAAAATGTAAACACATTAAGATCCATTATCTTATGATATATGGCTAATTTGTGCACTACATTCCCTGGAATGATGGTTTAAAAGACGCATTTTAGCAGATAATCTACAGCATACTTTATTCTCCATAATGGTACTCATGGGAATTTTACATTCCATTCAGTTTTCTATTTTATGCTCATGATTTAAGTACTCATGCTAATAATACTAATAGTTCAGTGCTCTTCAGCAATATGTGCTTGAAAAGCTAAAAAAAAAAAAAAACAAACGAAAAAAACCAAAAAAAGAGCAAAAAGCAAGAAAAAACTATTTGGTTTCAATGTTTCAAATCCAGATAAGAATTAAAATTTCTGTGTTACCTTATTATTAAGAACTCCAGGCAGCTTTGCTGTAGGATTTAGACAGCTGAGTGAAACAGAATCACTGAATCACAGAAGCTCAGAGGGAAAGAAGGCAGCAAGGCTCAGCTCTGCTCCCACAGATGGTCACAGAAGCAGAGGTCCCTATCCTACTGCTATGAACAGCATAGCAAGCAAAACTACTCTTACATTTTGGGAATGGGAATGCTCTTTGGGCATGTTCAACCACTCACCTTCCCACCCTTTTGAGGAATAAGACCAACAACTGAGCAACCTGATCTAGTGGGTGGCCTCCCTCTCCATGGCAAGGGGGTTACAACTAGAGTGTTTTAACTCCCTTCCAATCTCTGCCTTTTTATAATTCTATGGTTCTCTGTTTTTCCACAGTACTACGGCAAATTAAAAAACCCAAATCCATAAAGAAAAATATTCTGTTAAAATCGAGTTAAAACCAGCTATGTTTTCTATGGTAGCTGCCAAACTTCAGCTGCTGAATATCATGCTCACATTTGTTTAAAAACTTGTAACATTTGGAACACCTGAGAAACTTCATTGCAAATATTAGTTTACTCAAACTGTGCCTTCTGCTTTGGCATAGCAGTGACTGTGCACTGGTCTTGATTTCCTATGCTGCAGATTTAATTTCTTGACCCTTTTTAGGACTTGCTTTTGAATTCTCTGGATTGATAGTGAGCATCTTGGTATGAACACTAAATATATATATATATATATGTATATATATATATAAAAAACATCTGAAAGACTGTAGTGCTCTGTTGCACTGGTTTTGGCCACAAAGCTGGCTTAAGAAGTTTATTCTCACTCTTTGCATCCCTTTGTCCTGCACATGGCAGTGGAACAAAAGATGCAGCATGGTATGGGAAAGGGAGGAATTGGGAGTACAGGGACAGGGGCAGGACTGTCCTAGAATGACTGTTTTTTGGCAGAAGCATGTGTCCTCTGCTTCATCTGCTTTGACAACCCTCTGACACAACAGATGTGTCTTGAGTAACACACAGGTTTAAGTAGCTCACTAAACAGTGGCAGTAGGAATTTGGTTTCAGGAAGCCACTGGGAGTGAAAGGAAACAAGAGTAGGGAGCTTTTTTTTCTTTTTAAATGTTTGCACATTTTCTTTTATTACCACATAGCCCTTCCAGGAAAATTACTTTAAAAGCAATACTGCTCTCAAGTTTATAGAGTGTTACAACTTACCTCATTAACAAAAAAAAAAAAAAATAATTGTATGGGTACAGAGATTTAACTGTGAAAGGCTTCAGTTGCTTTTCTGGTTCACTTCACAAGGTGCACTAGAACCTAGCTGACATCAATGAAATATCTGTTAAGTTTAGGCACAAGTATACTTGCCTTGCAAAGAACATATTGAAAAAAGCCCATTTACAGAATAAAGAGGTTAATCACTCTTACAACAATACACAGAATAAGCAGCAGCTACACCTAAGTAACTATACCTACTATTTGATCCACCCTTAATTGTGTGGGCAATTTTTAGTAATTCAGTGCTCTTGACCAATTCTAACTGGAATTGTTACCTCCTATGAGACCATTTGAAAATGTAATGGGCATTTATTTGGTTTTGAAGACTAAAATAGATTTTAAACTACTGGCTCTGTAAGGTTATTATTATTTTTAGTTTCACAGTTTCACATTTTTAGTTCCAATCCACATGCTTAAATGCTCAAAACAGAGTCCTGACAGGTTTCATTTCCTCTGCAGCACAGCATGGTGGGAGATGCATTTCTTCACAAACAATAAGGGCAATTTTGTTTCTTTTCTGAGCTGCCCAAAGTATAATTTCTGCTAAAATTAATGTATACTTGTGTGATGGCTGATCTTATGACTGATTTCTAGTTGTTTTGAGAGCTGCAGTTGTAGTATGGGCTGCCACTGAAGTCAGTAGCAAACTTGTCACTAACTTTAGTGGGAGTTGGAGCCGGAGCTTTACAAGCTGCATTTAAGAGTTTAACAAGTCCATAGAGGCCTCATGGAGCAAAAACATTTCTAAAGCATGTCTTTTCCCTTTATTCTGAACAGATTTGTAATGTTGCAAAGGAGAGGCTTCTTGAATCGTTGTGGCAACAAAAAAAATCCATCAGCAGACCATCACTCCATCCTCTGAGCTATCTTTAGGTTTGAAAATTTGCCCCAGCAGAAATTTTATCACTCAATATTACTTAGATGATATTTGAACACCAAACAATGTAGGCTTAAATGCATTTTTGGGGCATCATTAAGCAAGGATTTGTAGCTGATTATTTAATTTTAGTATTTTAGTAGTTATATCAGTATTTATTAAATTTTGTGCTTACATGAGTGGGTAATATCAAAACTACAGAAAGTTTTAAATGTTCATCTTTTTGCCATATCTTTGGTTTTGTTTCTATGGCTGCACACACTGTTACTTTTGGAAGGATGGGGGAAAGCATATAATCAGGGCAAGTCTGATACTTCCACTGCATTAATCCAGGATATCTTCAGATATCTCAATTCCTGATAGCATGCCCCACCTGATTTGTGTCTCTAGCCACTCCCATTTCACAAAAAAAAGGTTTCTGAGATTGAACTGCCGGCTTTCAAATCAAACTCTTACACTGATAAGCTCAGCTTTCCATGTCAACAACCTTCAAGGTGTGGTGGAACAGTACTGCAAGTCATTTTCTCCTCTAGATTAATGGCAAATGCAGTGAAAATGTTACATGATTGTTTTTCTTTTTTTTTTTTTCTTTTTTTTTCTTTTTTTTTTTTTTTTGGTAGGAGTAATGAACACATCATGCAATATGGGAAAGTAAAAAATGATAGTGTCCCAATCTGATTAAAAGAAAATGAATTTAATTCTCAGGTTATCACATGGTGTTAAAATGAAATGTTGAAGACTTCACTAAAAACTGATGAAGGACAGAATAATGTACTTCACTATTTTTACTTCAGCTTATGGTGGCTATTCTGCCATTTGTCTAGACTAAATTTGCTACAGTTGGGTTATGAGGAAGGAGATGCAGAGTTGGAAAGATAATCATTATTTAAATTACATGCTCCTCAACATCCCTGGGTTTAAAACAGTCATCAACCATGCTTCATGCCAGAAATAGGGGTTAAGGTTGATGTGCTTGAGAAAGCACCACCATATTGCCACCAATCTTCAGAAAACAGGACATCAGCAAAAGAGTAAATTTTCATTTTCTTTTAACTATTACAAAGCTAATTATAGCTGGACTACAGAGTAAACTACAGTGGGAAAAGGGCTGTATATGTTATATGTGACATGTGACATGTGTGATGAATGTTGAATATGCAATGAGCATTATATTAGTAACAGAGACAATCTACTATGCAAATCTTATGTCTTCCTCAAGTAAGAATGAGATTTTTTTTTCCCCCAAATTCAGTATTTTCACACTGCTACTGCTAAAAGTAGAGTTGAAAACATCAGCCATAGATAGCACAACAAAATTTAATTTATATGATTCTCCCACTTATTAGTTACTTAAAATAGCAAATATTACTGTAGTAGTATTTTATTGTGACAACAGTGCTACTATACATATATTTACTTAATATTTACTTGCTATGGTAATCATTAAGTTCACTTGGGCCTACCTTAAGTGGCGAGGTCATCTTAATATTATTGGCAAGTGACAGTGTACATTGGTTGGATTTTCAAGCATCAAAATGAAACTCATGCAAGAGGGATTATATTATGAGTGTTGCTGACTGTTTTCTGGAAATTAATGACAAGCTGATAAATTTGAATTTTTGAAGAAAAATATCTTTAGTTATGTGAAACCTACAACTGGAAAGCATTAGATTACAATCAAGTGGATTTTTTTTTTTTTTTTTTTTTTGGTGTAAAACATGACTACAGAATAAAAATGGGAGGGAGTCAAATTGGAACAGAGGTCAGCTAAACACTCTCACTGGAATTTAAACACAAGAGTAATGTTTGTTTGCATAATTTTTCAGTGATTGCATATTCGCTTGCAGCCAAAGCACAGATGTGACCGTTTAATGAAAATAAAGTTCTGCTCTAAATCACTGTCTAAGCTGTTCTCTCATAAGAAATATGTGTAAGTATTAAAAAGATAACTAATGTCTATGATGGGATGCCCAGAAATAAACTCAATATTCCAATTATTCTCAAGTGTCCGGACCTTCTTTGTTTTGTTTTGGGTTGGATCTTTGTTTTTGTTTTTTTTTTCCATTTCATATTAGGAAATAAATTGGCTCAAATACTTTTGCCTGTTCTGTTTGTTCATAAAAGCTCTACACACTACGAAGTATGTGTATACATGGACTGCAAAGCTGTTGTTGCTGCAGTAATAATGAGCTTTAATCTTGCTTACTACTATAATGAAAATTCTAACAAAAATTGTAACAAATAATAATTCTGACAATCTCCTTTACAGACCATCAGCTGTACTCAGACTATTCTAATGATATTAAATCACATACTCTATAAAATTTCCTCTTTTAAGCTGTCAATTAATGAAACAGTACAAGTTACTTAATGAACCACTGCTAGAAACACTGCTGGTTTTTGTTCTAAGCTGAGATGCAAAAGGCAAGACAAAATTCACCCCCAGGACAATGTAAGCTTATATATATGAGTATATACTAAGGCACAGCTTATTAAAGGCTGTCTATCTCGATTTTTGAAGAATAGAAACGAAGATTTGGTGAAAAAAATGTGAAGCATGTTATCAGTGGGTATAGATCACTAAAAAAAGTCTGGATTCTAAAACAAGTTGTCTTGAATATTTGCTCACAATTTAAAATCAGTTCTTTATCTCACAGGCAGGTGGCATTAAATGAAGGTAAAATCAAAGCTTTGTATTTTCTTTCAGGGTTTTCAATGTGTGATCTAGTCTATTTTAGTCTCTGAACTTTACTAGAAAACATTATTTAACATTAAGCATTATGGTTGTGAAAGTAAGAGAATAAACCATTTTCTAGATGCATAAGCATTGCTCATTGAGCAGTGTTTCTTAGGGTACAACTTCCTGGGTTTACTGCAGCTGGAAAATTATACACAGTGAAGCTGGAATCCAGTGAAGATGCCACATTCCTGGCTGCCATAGCCCATCCCCATTAGCAGCTACCAAGCTGGAATAACACAGCAGGCTTCAACAGAGATGTTACTGAAACATACACTTGCAAAACCGAAAAGAGAAATTTGATTTTGAGACAATGAAAAAAAAAGCCTCTTTGAGTTAGGATGGGCAATCTACAAAAAAAGATGAGTATTGAGATTTCTGTCTTCTCACCCATCCCCTACCATTGCCTTTGTGCTTCCTGGAGCAGTACAAAGCCCAAAGTACAGTTAAGACAAAACTGATATTCACACTTTTCACTTTGCCCTGATACAAATTTTGAAGCTGGCAGTCCTGCTGACAATAAGGTGTAAAAATACTAAAAGTTTAGGCCATACTGCTATAATTTAGTATTTGCTCATAGATGATGAAGCATAGCCTGACTGCACTGAGAACTACTATGACTATTATATATTATGGGTCTGCAAGTGCTACTTTTGTCAACCAAGTTAGTGAAAGGGATAAGCCATGGAATGAGAGAGATCCTTCCTAGGAACATCTCAACATGGCTGCCTAGAGACTAATGTATTTTACCATTCATACTAGATATTTGGGGATTTACACTTAAGTTTTTCTATGCTTTCTATGTGTTTCAGATCAGTCCTTAATGAGGAGAATATATGCCCCTGAAGGCAGTCTACTCCAATGATATAATTCCATCCTGTGCCTCAGTCATTTCATTCTAGCACTGCACTCAGCATTGACTTCTCAAATCACAGGCTTCTCACTGCTGACTGCCACAGCATCTGAGCATAGGAGAATACACAGCCTGTAGTAAGCACTCTTGTGCCTGTACTTGCTGGTAAGTGCTGAGCCAGCACCCATGAAATTATTACAGAATCATAGAACCATTTACGCTGAAAATGACCATTAAGTCCAGTCATTTACCCAGCACTACCTGCTCCAGCACTAAACTATGTCCCCACGTGCTACATCTACTTGTCTTTTAAATACTTCCAGGGATGGTGATACAACCACTTCCCTGATCAGTCTGTTCCAATGCTTGGAAACTTTTTTGGTCAATAAAATATCCCTAATATCCAACCTAAACTTCCCATGGCACAACTTGAGGCCATTACCTCCTGTCAATTGTCACATGGAAGAGGCTAACCCCCAACTGGCTGCAACCTCCTTTCAGGCAGAGAGTGATAAGGTCTCCCTTGAGCCTCCTTTTGTCCAGGATAAACACCCCCAGCTCCCTCAGCTGCTCTTCACAAGGCTCATACTTCAGACTCTTTACCAGCTCCATTGCCCTTCTGTGGAGTCACTCCAGCACCTCAAAGTCCTTCCTACAGTGAGGGGCCCAGAACTGCACACAGGCATTTACACATTTAAACGTGCCCTGTATGACACATTTTCCCTATGTTATCTGGTATCTGAAGCACAAAGAAGATAACCATTGTATATATGTAACTGTAAAGCATCGCACATAGGATAATTTTTTTTCCAAGTTGTAGAGACGTTAGGGTTGCACCTTATGCTTTTGTTGCTTCACAAAGGATATATCCTTTTTTAAAATGAGAACTAAAAGTTAATATTCTTGGAATTTATTTTATATGACCCAGAGTGTCTTTTTTTCTCATTTTGTGAGGTGTGAAGGCAGGTGAAAGGATAAAACTATAAAAGCATGACTCAGAACATCTACATTCTGATAAAAGGCATATATGTTTGTAGTATTCGCTGAATTATACATTAAAGAAGATACTGATATTTCAGTTTAATGATCTAGTGATTTGGGATTCAATAGAACCAAATCAATACAAGAGAAATGGTGAAATTTCCCACTCGAAAAATCATCTTTGTCATGACATGAGACATACCAGAGAAAAATATTTGCAACAACAGCGCTAACACACAAAAAGATGTGTTTATGTCATTGTGATATCGTCTAAGCTGAAGCTTGGTTTTTGTTATGATAGCTAGAGTGAAGCTATATTTAGAACTCCAGGAAGAATAGCTCCAACTAATTATCTCATTACTATGAGATATGGTAATAGCTACAGTTTGCCTGCTTTCTTTGTCCACTGATAAGACTGCAAAATATCTGCTATGTTGCAAAATGTATTCCTTTCATAAACCATATTTTACCTCATGATTTTTCCTTCCACCTAAGAACACTTTCAAAAAAATCCATCTGATAGAAAGGCAATGTATTTGCAGCTGTTACAAACACAGCATCATTGTCAAACCTGTTTGGGGACAAGGCTGCTCATTCCCCTTGGATCTCTTCAGAACAGAACACATGCCGTGCTGCAACAAAGTGCTTAACCTGGTGAACGACACTCATGCCATTTGTTAACAATAAATGATCAAGGAACATATTTGCTCAGCTTATTAAGACCAATACTCACGGAGCTGGGAGCCTACAGAGAGATTGGTACTCCCACTCTCTGTGCAATTCTAATGAAGGCACTAGGCAAGTAACGAGCTTTACCACAGCATTGACTTTTCTTAATTACCATCGACTGGCATGTGATTATTACTGAAACTCTCATCTTCTGTGGAAAGAATTGTGTTAAAATTGGAAACCTTCTTTTCAAGTGCACATGCACATGCACACATCAAGTTGAAGTTTCAAACATTCCCTATTAGGACAGGTTGGCAGTAAAACTCCTTGGCCAACCTTCATTTGGACCCCTGGTGTTTATGCATCAGGTTACTGGAATCAATTGCATAGTCGTGTAATCACATAATCCTTGTTTTCTGACAGGATCCACACTTTTCAGCCCACAGTAAAGACAAAGGTTAGAGAATGAACATCCATGCAGGATTTTCTGCTGTTCTCATGATGTGGCTCATGTCTGTGCCACAAGAAAATACAGCTCTCATTGTACTTTAGCAGTAGCATCAATTCTCTTTTTCCTGGGCTGCTTATCATGGTGATGCCAAAGTATTAATAAATCTATTTTATAGCATGGTGATAAGGTACATTAATTCCCATTTTATGGATATAACTGAATCACAGGGAGTAAAGTAGTAGATTTGTATTAACTGAGCCTTCTTTCACTGGCCTGTTAATTACTGTTTCTGAACAATGAGCATAAAGTGACTCCACAATCTCATTAAAGGTCTTGGTGCTTCCACAGCAAGACAGGCACCTCTGGCTCTTACATCTATACCAGTAAATGAAGCAAGTCCTGGAAAGTTTCTGGCACTAAGGGCAGCTGGCACAGAAAGTTTGCATCCCCACCAGCAAGGCCCTCTCACCTCCAGCACAGGCTTGGCTGTGTGCAAATGGAAATGGTCTCTGGACCACTGTAATGGCAAACCAGGCTGGCATGCTGCATTTTTCTTTTCACTGCCAGAATCACCTTGTATTTTTCTTCCTCTTCCCAAAAGCACTGCAGAAGGTAGCTTGCTATATAGTAATCAGATAAATTTGCCTATACTTTATACTAGTGTTTTCCTTACCCAAATCTACTACAATGAAACACTATGGAACTGAAATATCTATTGTACAGCATTTCATGGTAATAATAGTAGGTATTATCTGTATTTGTACAGCTTGTCATTCTAATACATTTTATGTTCTGGATAATAACAATTACTAATGTAAAAATGCAAAATGTATCACTACGCTGAACAGAAGAAAAGCCTGAGGCACAAAATACAGATTTATTAATTTCTATCTTCCTTAAAAAATAAAAAGGATTACATACAGTGTTTTCCATTTGTGCTACAGCTGAATTTATCACATTATCAAACTGATGGGCCAAAGGGAAGGAATCTTTTAATGCAACACAGGATAGAGTGCAGTCTTCTGGAAAATAACATTTTTTATACAGAAACTAATGTGTGGCCAAAGGGTATGGAAACTGCAAATAATTTTAAAGCAAGTATATTACTTTAAAAATACAATTACCACTTCCCACTGTTGTTCCTAGGTATCTATGCTCTTGTGAGAAAAGAAAGACATATGTTAATCAAGGTATCTCAAATGCCATTTAATATTTTTGTTTGATTTCAGTAGCAGTATTTATTTATCTCCTTTTTTACTTTTCACAGTTGCGTTTTTTATTTGATATTTCTTCTACCTGAATCCTCAAATTTCTAAGTTTGCAGAATCTATGTTATCTCATTTTTAGTGCCAAATGACTCATTTGTCCAAAATTTTTCTATTACTCTACTGAAGCTGGTGGTTTTATAACATGATGCATTTCCTTTTGCCATGAAAAATAAAAATGCTTCTATTACATATCTCATTATTTTGGGAATGGAGATTTGGGCCTAGATGTCTTATTGTTTTAATACTTAGATGGAAGTAACTGAAAAAATATCTAAAAACTTAAAACATTAAAATCATGCAGAATAAAAAGACCCATAAATGTCAAAATTACAATGTCCAAAATAAAGAATATTAGGATTTATTTAACAGAATTTAATTTTATACTGTTTTCAAGATACTAATTAATTTCCTACATTTGTGCATAAAAGGAAAAATGTTGGGCAGGGTTTTTTTTCCAGTATTTTATACTCTCCATATTAGAGCTAAATGTACTCTGCTCTAAAAAGCAGTTTTGTTTTATTTTAACATCAGACTCCAAATATTCAAGAATTCAAATATCAAACAGAAGTTTTACTAATACAATAGGGAATTTATTGCATTACAAACTAAGTGCACATTTATTCTGATTAAAAGATAAAAGACTTCCCTGTCGACCTAGCATTACTTACAGAAGTTGTAATATGACAGGATGCTACAGTGAAATGACATAAATTATTTCACAAATAAGCTGCATGCTGATGATATACAATATATAAATGCTTATAAACAATGGATGGAAGTCACAGGCATGTCAGAGGCAGGTGGAGATATTGTTATCCTGAATGGCAGTAAGTGCATGTCAGTCAAAGGTGCTATGGAGAGTCACAAGTTATTCCCATCAGTGACCTGCTGAACTGAAGTGTATATCTGTAATAAATATAATAAATATAGATGTATAGCTACTGAGTTAATGTAAACAGTTTGTAAGTTTTACATAATATAATACATGAGAGCAAATTGGTTGTAAAGGGGCATGAAAAAATTTGACTTAGAATGACAGGAAGATATTTGAATTTCTGAGGATTAGAGTTCTGAAATGGTTGTATAGGGCAGGAAACCTAAATTGTTTTAGCATGAGTCTCATAACATTATGAAAGAGTCTATATAAAAAACCAGGACAAACTCTCCTAGGAAACAAAAAAGGGATAATGGAAATCTTGTGTATCTAATTTGTGTCATCAAATTAAAAGGAGATTGGACCATAATATCCTTCATTATAATGTTCATTGTCTGAATCTCATAGAGAGAGCCAACCATAGCTCCTTATGGAATATACAAAAATCTTTTTCTGTCTTGGAAAAATTAGAGAGAGAGAAGAGCAGGAGAAGGGGGATGTTTGCTTGGAAGCTGGAGATCAGCCATTAAAGACAAACCATTTTTCTTCTGCCTTCTTCAGCTCTCAGACATGTGGTTGGTGTGTTCAGCTTACTTGTTCATGGCCAAGTTACTTGGAAAATTTGGGATCAATAACTGTTTGTTTTTTTTTTTTCCACAGTTCAGATTACTGGGACAACCCAGCCTGTTTTATGCTGGTTGCTCCCTGCCCAACCTCCCCATTTGTATACCTAGTAACACTACCCAGGGGTATTACTTATAAAATTTGTTGTTACTGTACAAAAGAGGATTTGGCAACTCCCTAATTCTCTGCAGCACATTTCTGGACAGAAAGGAATCCCTTCATGCAGCCTGAGCATTACAGATAAAGGCTAATGAAGAAAAGGATGCTAACGATGTATGAGTCCATTGAATCAAGCAATGACACTGTGATAGTAACATATTACCAGTGGAGCTCCCTTTAGTTTTATCATCATGTGGATCTGACATAAATTATTCTGGCACCATATTAATCAGTAGGAAAAAGCAGGTTTAATCTCACACTGGAAAAAAACCTTTAAATTATAGTTTGGACTATACCCAACATGAGGTTTTTATTAGTCAGTTTTCTGTAGCCTGTACAGAATAAGTAGAAGCATACACTCTGCTAAATTGTGTCCAACCACAAATGCTATAAACTCAAATCAGTTTTGAATAACAAAGATACTCCCAGGCCAGTGAACTTTTGCCCCAGTTGAATAATTCAGAAGATTTTTCTTTTACTAGAACTAGAACTAGAGAAACTTTGTTCCTTCTATTAATTTAACTTCACCTACTAAACCAAAGCTGATAGTACCAAAAGTCTTTGAGTTTATGAAGACATTTTAGCCACTCCCTTCCTCAGCTGTTCAAACAAAGGTGAGGATGACAATGTGTGGTGCTGCTGCATAGCTCATCCAAAGTTCCACTTGCTCACCCTCCTCTTCCCTGGAAAAATCATCCCTCTGCTTTCAGATCCACTTATCAGAGCACCAAACAGTGACTGGAAATTAGTGCTGTAGCTGTAGGGAGTCAGGTGTGCCAAACTATACATAGAGTCCACCTAAACCAGCCTGCATTTTCTCTATGGCAGAGTGGGAAAAAGGTATCTATGCAGAGCACATGCACCGGGCACTTTCATGACAAAGACTGGCATTAACATGACTATTGGTTTTCACATGGTGATAATTACACTGAACTAGGTTTTCACTGGTTGTAAACCTGAGGCCTTCTTGCACTCCCTGTTCTCCACATAGATGATACTGACTATTGCTACATCTAAGTAGCAAATCAGTTTGCTTGTGAGGAGGAGAAAAACATCAAATGCAAAAACTATTAGAGGAGATCTATACATGTTAACAATTTTTTACGTGTTTTTTACTGAATTTTCAAAGAGAAGGGAAAACAAACATTGCCAGACCTGGTGCCTTTCTGATCTTACCTTACTAAAACTGAGAATTTTCTAACATTATCACAGTAGCATGGGTTGTTCTGAATCCATGTTTCTCCATAATCACTATTTCACCTTTCTTCTAGGGCAATTCTGCAATACATGCTGGGTGCTAAATCTTTGGCTATGAAAACAGGCTTGGTGACATTGCCTCTAAGAGCACTCAGAGTAATGCAGTAGTGAAGCATCACATGGCTAGCAAGAGGAATGGACTAAAAATAGGGACGAGCAAAGCAGAAACACTTCTGACAGTGTTTGTTGACTTCATATTGTCGTGGACTGTCACCTTCTTGATCCTGGAAAAAAACAGCCTGTCAAAATGTTTAAATGTTAAATCTTAACAGAAGTAAGCAGCAAAACTAGTGATTTCCTCACAGCTGCACCCCATAGCTGAAGTTCCCTCTCACATCTTCTACCAACACAATACCCTTTGCTGTACCATTTTTTTTTTTTTTTTTTTTTTTGCAAGGAGAAATTCTCCAGCTTTCAAACCAGGTGGCGTGGATTGGATGGATGGCAGTAGCACAAGCCTGACCAAGCAAGGCAGCAAGATCCAAGATGCCACTGGCAGTGGTCTCTGGCTTGCACCTCCCTGCCCCAGTGGGGCACAGGGATTGTCTGGGAGATGGTTCTGTACTACGGCCCTCAGCTACTTCAGGGGTCATTCCTGCAGTCACAGGGCAAAGACAATCTCAAAGACAATCTCATACCAGCACCCAGAATCACAGCCTGACAGTTTTTTAGGATAGATGTAGCCTCTGTGCTTCTCAAGTGCAATAACCCCAGTTCTCCTGCTCTCCCACAAGTTTGCTGTGGGTTCTTGACTGCTAATGGGATGTGCTGATGAGGACCTACTCACTACCACTGGGCAAGCCTAAGTTTAGATGCTGTGTCTCTCTTATGGAGACCATAATAAAGGACTTCTGGTGTGAGATTAGGAGGTCTATTTGTGAGACTTGAATGGAACTGATTACTCCATACACACTTCTACAAGTAATATCTGCTGTCCAGCCATTTATGCAGCTTTAGGATTCAAAGCTTCCTAGCAAATAAAAATATTAGTGCTTTGATAGAATGGTGTTTTCCTGAATGCATGTTATCTGCTTTTTCTATTAGTTGAGAGATATTTGATATGCAAATTGACTGTTCTTCTTTTCCCTTTTTTGTGTCCTCTTGATATCCTCAGGGGTTTAGGAAAACTCCTTTTGACACATTTTTGCATCTGTCAGTGTCTTCATGCTTTTAAAAGTCCAGTTTTATGCAGCTTAGGATTTTAAAGCCTATTTTAAGAAGTGACATTAGCACTTGAATCCCACTGCATTTTTGTGAAATTGAGTGTCCAATTTTCAGGAGACTTCATATTGATTCAGAGAGGTAGCTAGCAGGGCTTGTGAGAGCATCAAAAAACTTAGACTTCAGTGTGAATTAGGCACCCAGAGTACTTTATCAAATTTTGACTACAATAAGGATATTATCTGAACCTGTTGGAGCCCTTAGGCTCCAAAGTGCTTACATCACTTTGAAAATGGAACTAAGGCTGCAATGATGCTTAGACAATTTTGGAAATGCTGCCCTTTATCCTCTCACATACTGTTATTTTCTCTAAGAGAGATTAGTAGTAAAAGAAAAAGAAATGCTTTTCATTTCAGATCTCTATACTGTTGTTTTTTCCCTTGGGTTCAAAAGCAAAATTTCTCCTGAAACCTGTGAAGTATCTACTTTGAAATCAACACGAGAAAAAGCCCGTGGAACATAACTGAGTTGTGTGGATTTCTAGAAGATGTGCTGAAAACATTTCTACAGAAAAGACATCAGTGTCTATTCACAGTAATTGCAACAAAACATTGCTTCATCATTAAATTTTGCCGATAGTTAGCACATAATCCTCTGTGATTTCTGCATGCTAAAGCAGAGCTCTCCAGAGTTTAATCCTTTTCATTTTTAATGTTAAGATGCTCTCATATGTGGTGGATAATCTACACTAACATAAAGGTATATTCATGGACATAGGACAGTTTTGCAGCGACTCAGTGACCTGCCTTCATTGCCTACAAGAAGAATGATAACTATAAGAATGAATCTCATCTAAAAGAGGAAAAACATGTGAGTCAAAGATGGTAGTGAAAATGTGTGTACATATGTAACTAGAGAATTGGGTTTCCTGTAAGACAATCTGTGACAATTTTTATCATCTTCAACAGATGTTATACATGAAGGGAAGCACAGAAATCATGTAAAGCACAGCAGGACAAAGAGTATGTGTTGCAGAAAATGCTGTTGGAGGGGCCTGGGATGACTTACACCATGGATATGAGCTGAAAGGAAAACAGCAAAAAACCTAAAAACAGGCAGACAGAATTGTACCTTGGCTTGTACTGGGATCTGCACTTGTTAGAAGTGGATTGCTGCACTGTAGCCACCTGGTTTCACAGTGCAAAGGGAGACAGGAGCAGCAGTGCTGGGAGAGTGCCCTGCTTCCCGTCACGCTGCCCACCTGCTCGGTGCCATCACTGCCCTCCCAGCACCCCTCTGCTGTGTGTTGTCATCACTGTGCCACAGCAGCCCCCAGCACATGGACAGCCATGCCCAGTCTGTCTGCATGGCCCCTGTCTGTCCTGCATGCTCTGCCACTGCTGCCATCCAGCAGCGCTGGGAACGGCACTCGCGTCTCATTTGCACTGGCAGGGCTGCAGACAGGCAGCAGCTGAGAATAATAGATTGTGCCAGCCTGAGAGTGACATTTTATTTAAACCACAAGAAAATGCACAGGGGTTGCTGTGAGCTTCTCTGGCAAGGAGATTTGAATTGCCAGCTATGACTACGTGCAAATTTTCTCTTATCCTGGCACAACTGTTGATTGGCAAAGGATCAGACTTAAACAGCACAGGGGAGGCACAGCTGTTCCCAAATGTTAAAAGCTACTGCAGCAAAACTTTTGCTTTTGCCCAGCTGGGCAAATATACGTTATATATGTAATATATGCACACGTATATGTTCTCCATTATTTTTCACTTATTAACTTATATATAAGTTTCAACTTGTCTTTCACTTAAATGAAGACCTTTGGTATTCTCCAAGTAACTAAAAGCATATATATACCTTATGAAAGCAAGTATCTTTTGTAGCTCTGAAGACAGAAGTAACACTTAATTCAGGCTACCTTATGGTCTTAACACAGCAATGTTCATAAGCCCTCTATTAAGGAATAATTTAAAACAAAAGTTGAGAAATACTTTGTGTCAGAATGACTAGATATATAGAATGTGCTGGATTAGTAGGACCAAAAAGACTCTCACAACCCCAAATCTAATACTTCCTAAATTCATTTTCATCTTGTATTATTTCATTATATGCCTGAGAAGCAACCTCCCAGGCTGGATGCCTGTGAGTGCTCACCACGGGTGCATGAGGAGTTAAAGCTGTGCCCAGACAGCACAGGGAGAGCTGCAGAGACCACGCATCTTCTGGATGAGTCTGCTGTTTAACATAACAGAGACGTGCAAGCTTTCAAAGTACACTGTTCCTGCAGTTTACTTCTATCCTCTTTACAGCAAGGATGACAGGACTGCGTTAACACAGCACTCATCTGGTCTTTTCAAAATCTCAGCTGGATGAAAATATCCCACACACCCTTGTACACAAATCTCAGATCATCCCATGGCCAATGCTGCTGACAGCAATGCAGTATGTATGGATTAAGCCTGTCCATACTACTTCAAGGTGAATTTAGTCACTCCTTCCATGCACAGATTTTTAACAGGACCTTAATTTTGTATGATTCATGTTTTTAGATGTTTTCTACATGGGGTTTCTCGTGACTTATTAAAAGCTGGTAACCTTTTAAAAACTCAGACCAATGCATTCACTTTCACTGGTTCTAATCCATTAACAATGATCACTGCCTAAATTTGGTATAAAATAATCTGCTCTCTGTGACACTGAAAAGGCTAATCATATCAGGAGATCCAGTCTGGAGGAAAAGTGAATTATGTTTATATAATGTCCTAGGGCCTTATTATGTCTATCAAGAGTTTAATTACATAGTTTTATTTTTACTTATAATTTCAGAAGATGAAAGTATCAGTGGGTTAATAAATTCTTCCCTTGACATTCAACTGCAATCTGCAAGCAACAGATTCAATGTCATCATGATAACCTTTCATATTTATATATTGATTTTCTAAAATGAACATATCAAATTTACTTAATTCTCTTAACAGTACTTCTTACAATTCTATACTACATAAAACCACAGAATAATTTAGTTTTTGTAGTTAAATTATCTACATGTATTTAATGTACACATATTTCCACATATTATGTCAGCCACCCTCCTTATATGTTCATGCTGGTGAATCAAAAGTCTTGTTCCTGCATATGTATGTTATAAAATTTAGATTTTAATATGTGGCGATGTAATGGGATAAAAGGTCTACCAATTTTTTAATCAAATACCATATATGAACAATCATTGCCAATAAAATGTGCATAATAGATCAAGGGGTCTTGGATACCAAAAGAAGAAAAGGTCTGTACCTTATTTGGGTTTCTAACTCAAATAAGTTAATAACTCTAATACTTCACAGTATTTTGTGTGTTATACCTTTTTTTTGGTAGGCTCTGAAAAGGCCCATATTTGTTCTTCCTGTTGATGCACAGCAGCCAAATTCATTAAGCCTTCTGAGTTCAAAGGCTAAACACAGATGCATAGCAGACATCAAATAGTACCAAAGAGATGGAAGAACAAGATGATGATAATACCAAAGGTTCAAGCACAGCATCTGCCATCTGTGCTCAGAGGAAGAAGCCTAGGCAATTGTATGATAACAAAATGCATAATGTTATTTCCTGAGAGTGCTGTCCTGGGCTAAGCCAGACACAGCATCTTTGCAGTTGACAGACAATGTTTTTAATTCTGTGAATTGGTCCAGTTACTTTTCCAATCCATCTTAACTGTGGAAACACAACAAAGTTCCCTGGCTCAACTCCACTCTGACTGAAGAACCACCACCTCTGCTCTGGTTGGCCAGGTAGTCTCTGGTTTTATTTCATTTCCCCTACTACTTTTAGTGGAAGGTCTTACCCATCCTTGCTATGCCACACCCCAAGCTCATGCCCTGTTCAGTTTAAAGAGTTCTATCTAGTGCATGTTAACAACTCTTAGTATAAAAGTTGTCCACAAAGCTTTTATCACACTTCCTGACCATCTGATTCCTCTCCAGTGTCAGAACACCCTTTTGGAGACACAAGAAACCAGAACTGTACATTAACACACATTCAATCTGCATAAAGTTCTATGCTTTGTTCTCTTCTTCTTTCTAAAAATTCCAAGCATTGCATTTTCTTGTTTTCATTGATGCTGAACTTTTGGCTCACCTTATCAAAGAACAGTTTGTTGTAACTCCTGTATCTCATTCCTTGTGGTATTTTTTAGCTAATACCCAATTGCTCAGTGTTCAAAGGGGGGATTGCTTCTTTTTGCCCTGTGCATCACTACACATCTGAATTTCATTTCTTTATGAGGTCACACAGATCATATGATCTCTCTGCAGTTCCTGACAACAGTTCTCCTAAATAACTCGACATTTAACATTTCTTTACATCCCTTTACAAACCACTTGTAAGGGTTCTGAGCACATACCTTATATAGGATTACACTGGTAATACACATACTCCATAAAAACTGAAAAGATGTTCCCAAACTTTGTTTACTATCCTTTAGTCAGTTTTCTTCTGTGGGGAATCCCCCTTTAATCCCAGGGTAACTTTGTTTAGGAGGCTTTGGTAAAGGATCCCATCAAAAGCCTTTGGTATGATCCAAGGAGATCACATCAAATATTTCCCCTTCAAGTGATCATGGAACCCTCAGAGTGTGCCAGTGGGAACTTAATTCTCCTTTGCAAAGTCACCATGACTTTGCCATAGCATGGCAAAGGTATGTACAAATTAAGGTATGTACAAATTTTACTTTTTATTGCAATTTCTTTTAATTATTTTGTAATAATTAAACAGGTAACAGGTTTATTCAGCTGTGATATCAAGGATCTTTTCTGAAGTCCTTTGAAGAATAAGTGTCCTGTAAGTCCCTTTTCCATCCTCTGGTACTGAAGTGTTTTTTAAGCAAGTGGCCAGAAACCACAGTTTGTGATTCAGAATTCAGAATCCTCCTACTCTCTGGAACATGAAAACAGTCTACTCCATCATCCTGCTATAGAACAACTGAACTATTATTTTATCAAATGAAAAAAAAAAAAAAAAACTATCAGAGAAAGATACAGTCAAAGTTTTCCTGCAAGACAATCTTCAGATCCTCATCTGCAAGACTCACTTCATGTTGGTGCCTCTGCTACAAAGCTCCAGTGTGAAACAACACTGGGAAAAGTAACCAGCCATGGAAATCACATATTTTTCCTAGGGCTTAATGTGGATTTCCTACAAGGTCAAAACTAACTAATTTTTTATACATGGCTTCTCACACTAGGTACCAACAGTTTTTTATGTGGTTTCTGAATGTCTTCTTTCATCATTCCAGTTTCAACAGAAATTATTTCCTTTTTTTTTTTTTTTTCTGTCCTATTTCTGTCTTCATTTCCTTTCTAAGTCTTTGGATGTGTTTTGCTCAAAATTTTCTCCTGTACTTAGGACATGCTCACTTCCTTCCTTACCTAGACAGTTTCATTCTGCTGTAAATGGTGGTCCAGTATCAATTTTAAAACAAGAGGACATCTAAAAATGTTTAATCAACAAATCAGGCAAATGACAGAATATGAACTCTTCTCATTGTTGCAGGGTGATGCATCAGATGGTAAAGCATCCGTTTCAATGCACAGTTATCTGATTTAATTATGTAGATGTTACCAGAGAGTCAAAGGATGGGATTTCAAAAAACAAATTTCAGCCCAGAAGTGTTAACCTCTCTAGCTCTGTTTCTGTCATAACTGGAGACAGACAGGATCCTTCACAGGGTTGCATAGTGTGAGTCATTCAGATGAGTTTCCCACTTTGAAGGAATATAGTAAAAGCTGGGGACAAATAAATAAAAGAAATGCTTTTGAAAGCTAAGAATAATTTGATAATGCGCTTTAAGATTTCTTACATACTTATGAAAAATTTCTCCCTCTCTCCACCCCGATGTCTAAGAAAGTCTCCTAAGTGAAGCTGTCTGCCACTAACTGTTGAATAGAAAGCTGATACTCTGTTACAAAATCATCCCAAAAGCAGAGAAATACGAGTCATAAACTTCAAGAAGACTGAATTACGAAGAAATCATAAAATAATTTTTCCTTGAAAATTGGTGTGAGCAACAGCCTTCTGTTTCCCATTTCATTACTCACTGAAAACCTTTGAAATAGTAGACCTGTCCTAAACAGAGGACAGATGCAAAGGGAAAATGCTTACCATTATGTTTAGTTGTTAGTAAAACATTTCTGGAAGAAATAAGACCACTTAAATGATGTACTTATATTAGGATGTTTAACATGACACACACAGTAAATTGTAATACAGTGAAATAGAAAATATGGATAATGATAGCATATTTAATTACAGTTTTCAAAGTAAACAAATGCAGAAAACAAGTTCCCTTGATTTTCCTGCCTGTCTATCAAATATAGATAAGATTACACTGTGACAGGGTTTCCAGAAAATTGCTTGGTCAGAGTTCATTTCAGATGTGTGTCTCCTTTCTTTAAGAGAGGAAGAGAAAGTTAGCTGTGAAGACAACTTAAAAAACATGGATTAACCATCAGCACCCAGAGGGATAACTAAAAAGTAAAGTAAGGTAGTAAAGGTAGAACAACTGTGCCAGAACCCAGTATGTGGACACTGGGAACTGAATGCAGGTTTCTCAATAAAACATTATTTGGCCAGATAAAAAGCAAAGCAAAATGAGTTTTTCAAAACATTCAGGATCTGTTAGTTGATTTATTGAGAAAAGTCAGTGGAAGAAGAAATTAAGGTAGCCACAGACTTTGTGGGCCCCTTGGCTATTGCCAGCAAGAGTCTCCTTCCCATCTCTTACATGAGCATGCACATGCATGTCCTAGCCTTTTTCCACACTTCCACGAGCCTCTGGATTTGCCATTATTTATCTTCTCTCCTGTTGGCCATGATAACAGATACATATGTGCCAAACTACCTGATAAAGCACTCTGAACAAACATTCAGGAAAAAAACACTATATCTTTGAAAGCAACCACCAAGTGACAATTCCATAAATCAGCTAATCACTGGAAGGGTACATGCCTTTGGCTAAAATGGCTCATCCATTCACCAACAAGAAGTAATGGGGTTTGGTATAGGAAGTTTACAAAGCCATTCTGAAGGGAAAAGGGGTGCATCCCATCCTTTTTTTCTCCCACTTTCAGAAGTAGAAAAGGGATTAATTTTGGGACAGTGTGGTCAGTGCAGAATCTGTGAAGAGATTTTTACTCCTGCTGATTCTAGTTTGTTGTCAAAAATTATGTCAAGTATTTATGATGTGTCTTCTGAGTACTGGGTGCTGCTGCACAAGGACAAGTGTAGATATCCTTTCAGGATAGGAAATACCACTGGCTGAAAGAGACGTATGTAACTGCAGTGGGAGCTAACAAATTACAGAATCCACAGATTTACCAAATGACCCAATTTTGAGATATTAAAATAATCTTTGCAGAGCCATAAAATCATATAACCTTCATTCAAATGTTTTTTTTTAAATTTCAATTTTTATTTCCACCTGCAGTATCTTTTACCAAACAGTGCAGAGGGAAGAATGAGGGATACTAATGGACTATCCTCCATCACCCTGATAATCACTGCCCAGTGAAAATTAGTTAAAACTTGAGGCTTACTATTTACCAGTTTTTAATTCATGCCATGCATGGCTATTGACTCTTTAAGAATTCATGTAACCACTTACAATCTCTCTAACAAGCTAATGACTCACTCAAGCCGAAAATCTTACACATCTAATGTAATAATGCTGCTATTAATTCCTGAAATACCAGCCAAATTATAATGCTTATTCGTTCAACTCCTGCAAATGAGAAAAAGAATTTTAATGAACAATTACTGGTTCTGCAGATGGAAATTTCTTTTTTTGGCTCAGACTTTGACTCAGAAGCTACAAGTGCTATATGTGAAAGGCCAGAGCAGACAGGAATTGCTGCTGATTTGAATGACTTCTGACTAGTTTATTGTAAAAAACATGAAGGATGTAGACCTAGCTTACTTGTTTTTAAAAGTAAGTTGTCTTGCATTATACTTTGGTTACAAACATGCTAAAAAATATCACAGCCCTATCAAGTAAATCTAGCATGGATATACCTAATGTAATTAACACATTTTTAAGAACTATATCTTAAGATGAAATATGCTTTTGTTAATATTTCATTAGGAATAGCTAACAAAAGCCTAAGAAATATATATTTTGTTTAGGTTATTAGTTTTATTTTGAATTCTGGCCCTGAAAATTTAAAATAGCATGGTTAATTCTCATTATTTACAATCAGTTTACAACCCATTGGATTTTGAGCACTGCTAATACTAAAACATTTACTTTAAAGATGGCAATATTTATATAGTCTGGGAACTTGACTAATAAAATCTGTAATTATGGTGAAATTTAACTTTTTTTCTGTCTTCTCCATTTATTTTAGTTAGCTTGCCATTTGAAGGAATATGACTGATAAGAAACAGAGACGATTTGCAAGATTTGAAAGATTATATACTTTTATCTCATCTGCTTTTAGAGAGTTTTCAGTTGTTTAATTGGACTGTTTAATTAGCCACAGACTGTAGAGGACCTGAGGGTTTGAAGTAGGTGCACATGTATCACAGCATTTCAATAGCAAGGAGGAAATGCCACATGTAGGAAACTGTATCCTTATTTTATTCTAAGTGTTTCTCAAATTAATCTTTTCTTCCTGGGTCCTTCCTTCAGCCCTTCAACTTTTTTCCTAGTTTGGACTTATTCACCTCATTAAGTCCAATCCACAAAAAACATACAAGGTTTGGGGCAGTTTACATGTAGGCCTTTACCCTTTCTTTCTAAATCTTAACTCTAATTGCAGTGCTGAACAATACCTAATTTTCAGTTTGGGGCCTAATGGAATTTAAACAATTCCATCAGCCTGTTGGAAAAGACTGTCCCTTCCAGTGTCTGGCCAAATCCTCCCAGATGTGCCTGTTCAGGGGCAGCAGGAGTCACCTTCCAAAGAATCCCACCCTACCAGGAGCAGAAGGAAATGGCCTTCCTGTTCTGACTGGCATTGCTTCTCACTGCTCCGTCTGGGAGCCAGAAAACAATGGGAAGGGTAGCTCGCCTAACCACTCCACTTCTCTTGTCTTTTTACAGCAAATGAACTTCCAAAGCTGTATCAGCCACATGAGAGCAGCTCTTGGATCACAGCCATGCTTGTGACAGCCAGGCCCAACGTAAAGAAGAGGGAGGGTTCCAAAGAAGCTGGCAGATAGTGTTCCTATTAATAATTCTTTACTTTAAAGAAGAAGTGCTTATCTGCTCTGCACAACCAAAGCGTGACAGAGTAGCCGAAATGATACAGCACTGTTGCAAGAAAAGAAGAATTAAAGTATCTCTGAATACTTTATCCTGTGACCCAGGTAACACTAACACCTTAGCACATGGATTCAAAACATAAAACAGGGCAGGTGACCACCCAGGGGTTCAGTAACTCACCTCAAACACTCTACTCTTTTCTGTTGTGTCAGTACCTCTTGTGTTATTACTTACACAGGATGCTACAATCCTACTGAGATGTGTTCCAACAGTTGCAAACAGCCTACCTTGATTTATTGCTGTAATAATCAGTCCTCGGCTTGGCAGCACTTCAGTGGGAATTGTGGCTGCCCTCGTTTCTCAGAATCAAGTCTAACCTGCTGTAAATCAAGCAGGGGCTATCAGGGACTGCTTTCGAAAGAGTGGACATTTTACCTTTCTGCATTCATTTACCAATTCTGAAAAAAGGAACCATGCTTATTTAGCATGGATCTTGCCACAATTAATCCATTGATATTGCTAAGGCTCTGGAAAGAAGTCTGCTCACACTGCCTTTTTAGATATATATATATATATTTTTTTTTTTTTTTTTTTTTTTTTTTTTTGCTACATTCACTGCAAACACTGTGCTGTGGTCCAACTAATCAATATTGTCGGGTAAAAAGAAGAAAGAAAAAAAGCAATACGTATTCCATGAATATTCTGGCTCTTAAATAGTAAGACATTTTTCGCTTGACTAAATTTTAGTTTCCAAATTATGAAATGAAATCAGAAATAAAACCAGAATTTAGAGAAAGGGCATATAATTCTTGCCACAGGTATTATGTATTTTAAGTTCAATGGGTTATAATAAAAAAAGTTTGCTTATATTAAATCACATAAAAGATAACTCTCCAACTGGTTTTCAGCCCAAAAAGAAAATTTGTGTGAAAAATTTTGGAAGACTTTATTGCATTAAAAATCCTTCTTTCTGGATTGAATTACTTATTTATACAGTATCCATGGATTGTGAATATTTGATTTAATATTTTCACTTTGAATGTTCTTGTTTTCTTTAAGAAGAAAAAAAACTATTCCAAACCCAACTGCCAAATGACCAATCTCACCTCATTATTTGCTATTTCAAATCCTGTGACTTCTCCAAACAGTTTCTTCAAACTGCACTGACTATAAAGAAATGCACATTTTCTCTCTCTCTTTAAAACACCATTCAGATGTTTTTGCTATGGAATCCACCTTGATATCCAGATCAGTCAGTGCTTGGTGAAACAGCAATTTTGTCTAGAGGGGTACTAAGTGGAACAACCCAAGCTCTTCCAGCCACACACAGTGAAAGCATCTGTTACTTATTTTACAAGTTGCTAATGATAGAGAACAGTTTTTAGCTCCTAATGAAAAAACATAAAATACAGCCACACTAGGAAACAGATAGAAGGTACTGGAGTCTTCTTTGCAAACATATGCAAGCATTTCCACTGAATAGAAAAAAATACTTTTATCTTCTTATATATTTTTTAATCCACTATTCCTATTGAAATATTTATGAGTGTACTTTTATTTTCCTCTAGATTTCTAATATCCTGACATTTTTTGCAACTCCTTACACTTCATAAAGTTACTTTTAAAGCGAACTCAGGAAGGTAATTTTTCTCCATGTAAGGAGCCACCACTGCTCCTTATTTTTATAGGACAATGGCTCTAAGGCACTACCTTTACAATATAAAAAATTTAATCTTCTTCCTAAGAATATTTAAGTCTCCTGCTAGTTTGGAAGATAAGTCTCAGACTTAGTCATAGAAGCATAAGTAGCCTTGGTGCAGGCTTTAAAAAACACCTTATAAAACCTAAAAATCTTTACATGCAACATTTCACCCCACATTTGCTCAGGAATAGAAAGAGAAGATACCCAGCTGCTGCCAAAGAAAGAAAAAAGCTGAAATTCTGAAACCCTGCTATATTTAAATGCATACTCTGCATTTCAAAAACGTATTTAGATGGGAAATCTTAAATAAGCTTACATAAATAAAAAGGGGTGATATTCTCTTCACACAGTTTGGTCATGGAAACAAGCCTAGGCTAGTCCTGCTGGTTTGGTTCAGCTTTTGTAAAATGGTGGTTAAAATGTGATCCTGGAGGTATGCAGGCATCTTGTATCACACTTGCTGACACATGGATGTGCATTGAGGAAATCAACAGTGCCAAAATTATTTTCATTAAACATTCACATTTGCCAGTAGTTTCAGAAAATTAACAATTTTACCCTTTAAAAAGAAGAATTAGCTACATATGATAAGAAACAGTCAATGCATTCTCTATCCACAATTTGACATAACTGCACTTACTCAAAAGAAAGCACTTTTGAAGAAAGGAACAGTAATTGGTATTTTTTCCCTTTTTTCATTGTGATTGATGTCTCTGTCTCTAAAGTTTACCTTTTTTTTTTTAATAAGTAGTAATGCTACAGAATGATTAAATTAGTTTGGATTTAAGCAAAATTCACCAGAATCTGTATCCTTATTCAAATGCTACTCTTTAGAGATGGAAATCCAGTGAATTTATCTTCATTACCAAGGCCAACAGTGGATTTATCAGACAACTAATCACTTCATAGCCAACATTTGGCAGCTGAAGGACTGCAAAAAATTCAAGATCTTAACAGAAGGTCAATGGAATAGGCTGATGTAGACACAAAAGTAATTTCCAGGATTTACTAAAAATCTCAAGGTATGCCAGGTAATGCAGTAGTTAGCTATTCATAATAGTTAACCATAATAGCTAATATTCCTGACACTGAACAAGAAGATAGTTGCATTGATAATGAACATATGGAAATCTTTTAAAGAAAAGATTTATAAAATTTTATCATAAATTCTAGTGAGACTGTCTATGGTTTGGTATATTTCACTGGTAATTTGCTGTAAGAATTCATGTCTCCTCTTATAATTATAAATGATAAGGGAAAAATAGCTCAACTGCTGAGTATCACAGGTGGTAAAGAACAGAAAACATTTTAAAAAGCAACAGAACAACAAAGAAGATTTAAAAAATGAAGAAACAGTAAAAATACTAGGCATAAGACAGAAAAAAAGAGCAAAGAGAGAAATAGCTGAAGACATCGCATGCTGCTGTTCCACAGCAACAGCCAAATGACAATGTGGGGTAACAGTCAACAACAACATAAAATCCTTTCAGGTGCTAAAGAAAGCAAAATCTCAGTTTTGGATACATATTCAAAACCTGAGCAGGCAGACAGGCCTGGAGATTCTAGTGACACGTTTAGCAGCGGACAGCTAAGGAACTAAAGTTTCCATCTCCTACAGGTTCCTTCCAATACAAGTTTCCACTTCTCCCACAAGCATGTCTCATCAGGCTCCAAGTGCCTAGGTATGAGGAGCCAGGGTCAGAGAGCTATGAAGTGCCATATCTGAAACCTGGTCCCTACCTATGAGAGTCCATCCTGGTGAGTGCAAAAATGTACCCTATGAATGGAGCTGCAAATGCCTGGGCCAAAAGCTGGAGCTCAGCTCTACATCCCTGATGTCCCACACTCTCTTACCACACAACAAGAAGGACCCACAACCTGACCCCCATCTCCTCTGACCACCCCACATCTTTGGCCAAAGCCAGCATTAAACAGGGTTTATGTTTACATGTCTGTGAGAGATCCAGTCAGTCTTGGTAGAAGCATTCCTAACAGCATTCAAACATTGAATCATATGGATGTCCTCCACCCTGGCCAGCTGAGTATACTTCTGTAGATGAAGCTTGATACAAGTATTCAGGACCCAAGGCTCTTGGTTTGCTAGCATCCAGGAAAGATAACTTAAACTGTTCACAGCCAAATCAGTTCAAAATGCAGTGCAGATGAGCTAATGACCCCTGAAATCAACAGAAAACAGATTTCTAAAGACTGCAAGGAAAAGATGAGTGTAAAAAAAAAAAAAAAAAAAGAAAGCTTCTAGATATGAGAAAATAAAGTTTTGCAGTCATGATAAAGTAATGTCTGAGAATGAACAGTATGCAGAAATGTATTTGAAGCAGGGAATCCCCAGGCTGCTCAGCTTGTTTCCTGACCACGATCAGAGCCAAAGATCCTATTCACATGTTTCTCAGCAACAATTTGAACATTAAACTTGAAGAGGAAAAAAAAAATGTTTAATATAGATTTACCTATTTCTTTTAGTAAAGAATGCTTGTCAAGAAATACATATTGTATCTAAGCCTTTTGAGAAAGAATAAACAGTGTGTTCAAAATCCCTTGCCAGATGGTGGGCAGTCTGCCTCCAGGATGCAGGCTTCTGGTCCCACAGGATCCTCCTGCACAGGTGTAATAAAAAGACATAAAATCATGGAATCATAGAATGGCCTGGGTTAGAAGGGCCTTTAAAGATCATTTAGTTCAAACCCCCCTGCCGTGGGCAGGCAGGGACACCTTCCACTAGACCAGGTTGCTCAGAGACCCATCCAACGTGGCCTTGAACGCTTCCAGGGATGGGGCATCCACAACTTCTCTGGGCAAGCTGTTCCAGTGTCTCACCACCCTCACAGTAAAGAATTTATTCCTAATATCCAACCTAAACCAACTTTCTTTCAGCTTTTAGTCCTGCCACTACACACCCTTGTAAATAGACTCTCCATCTTTCAGGCTCCTTTGAGGTACTGGAAGTCTGCAATTAGATCACTCTGAAGCCTTCTCTTCTCCAGGCTGAACAATGCCAATTCTCTCATAAAGGGTGTCATCATGAGATTTAGTTCTTCTCTGGCTCAGTTCCACTCATCTTCTGAGATCTTGTGAGATACTGTTCTCTGGGTTTACACAGGTTTCTACACTCGGCTAAAAACTGTAAAACAACTTTCAGTGTGGACTAGTGAAAGGAGGTCCATGCAGTGCTTTCTTTCATTGTACACTCAATGACTGTTCTTCAGGAATCACAAGAATAATAAACCTTTTTCTACAGAAAAGTGGGCGAATTGCTACACACCTCAATGTGTCAGTCATTAATTTCTATGAACATATACTATAAAAAACAGCAAATACGTTGAGAGACGATGCAGCAGCTTTTTTCCTAAGTCACTTGAATTTGTGAACTGGCATTTTTTAAGACAAAAAGGAACAACTACTCCAACAACCTTAGATTTTCTTCTTTTTCCATTTCTCCCTTTCATGTCTTGTCAGTATGAATAATGAAGGGTAAACATCCAGCTGGTTACACATTAGATATCAGTCTGGCTTTCTCCTGGGAATGGAACATGCTACATACATTCTGTGAAATATAACAGTGCAAGGTGAGGGAGAAAGAATAAGAAAGCCTAACATAAGGATGACTTTCTTCCACTAAGTCAGCAACATTTTTAGATTTTTTTTCTATTATGTCATTATATACAACTTCAACTTTAGTTGAAAGTATATGGAATGGATTTCCTTACATTTTAAATACTCTCTGTCCAAAGCCAAGAAAATGCAAGAAAATTACATTAATTACTAGTAAAAACTGTTCACTCAGTCAAGGTCTGTTTACAATAATACTACTTCTAGCAGCCAGTATTACAGAGGAAACAAACGATAAACTGTCATGCATGGAAATTAGTGTATGAAATAGAGGTCTGCAATGCAATCCATATAAGCAGAGTAGAGTATGCTGTAATGGTTTGTAAAAAAGCTTCAGATTGACCCCAAGCAAACATTTACTGCCCATGTTAAAGAAGGGAGAGGCATTCTCAGGCTTTTTCTGCCAGATGCGCTATTTCTCCAAAGTCTTTCAAAGCTCATTAGCTGTCATGGTGGAGGAAAAGAGCAACTGTGACATGAGCTGCTAAAAATACCTCTTATTGGCATCTGTTCTGTGGTATTTTGTGTTCATTGGAACCTTCAGTGGGTGTGTGAAATTTTCCAGCTGCTTATAATATATAGAACTGAGCCTTAAAAGACTCAGTGACAGACCTTGTGTTACAGAGAAGGGAAGGTCTAGAAGGGGTACGAATAAAAAGGGCGTCACTCCTTGCTAGTACACTCTACATTGTTTAACAGCACACAGAAGCCTGCTTGCAAATAACCATGTTTTTACAAAATGGTGAAAGCCCATGCAAAAACTGGTTCTATTATTTCTAAAAGTTTGCCAGACATATACTGTGTTTTCACCCTGCGAGTGTCTGCTTGTTTTCTTCTCAGCATACAGCAGATTGGAAATGACTTCTTGTTTTTGCTTTTAAGAAAATTTTTTTTCAGAATTCCATACGCAAAAGCTTCACCTACATTTTTGACTCCCAATAAAGCAAATAAAAAGCTGAGAAAAAGGAACTAGCCATTGAGGCTTACAGGTTTAGTCAATAGTCTGGAGAAATCATAACTAACAAGACAAAGAGGCAGAAGCCATCGAGCAGGATGTTGAGCCAAAACTGTATGGGAGCCCAGCATGCAGTAGTGGGGTGAAAGACTGCTCTGTGCCACTGCTCAATTTTGTCACCATCTTCAGCATATTAACTGCCCCAGTAGGAGGCAAAACAAACTGCAAGTTTATTAGTGAACAGGAGCTTATATTGCCTTCTGTAGCCAAATTTCCTACATTAAAAAATGTTTTCTGCCCTACTGCCTTCTCATGCGGTAGGTGTTTTAAATAATGACAAGTAAAAAAGAAGAGCTCTTCAATGTTCCTTTATGATTTCTCAAAGAAAAAAATGCCCAAGTTAAAGGAACGAAGAAGTTAACTTGCAATAACACCTTAATGAAATGCTGTGGGTCTTGTCATGTATCTGAGCTGATCTTTGCCATAGATATAGCAAATGTCTGTGGCAGGTGGTTGGCCAAAAACAAAAGTCATGAGGAACACAGAACTACTTGCATTCAATTACGGAAGTGTCACGTTATCTGCCATTAGTAATATAAAACAAAAATAAAGTTGAAGAAGCTTAAATAATCTCAAGAAGATTATTATAAAAAGAAATAATCTCAAGAAGGGAGAAAGGGAAAGAGCTTCACCACAACCTGTTTTCAGTGAAAGAAGCCTCAGTGACTTAGGGAAAATCCACCCACATTATAGCCCCTTTCCAACTATTTAATGTGCATTCTGAATGACTATACAGGACAGCTGAGATAAGCAGAAAGCTCCCTGCTTAAAAATTATTGCTGAAGACATTGGTTCATTGTGTCTTCACAAGGAAATTGAGTAAGACTTTACTTCCATCAGCAGTTCCAGTGAGAAGAACATTAATCACATCACTTTATGGAATACTTTGGCATTACTTACTTATCTTATTTTTTTCTACGTTGTAAGACAGGACACCATTTCTTGTGAAATGAATAATGAGGAATTACCACTTAGACAATGGAAAAGGGCAACCTGTGATGTTGGTCCTAGCTAGGTGGCACTCAATATGCTTTTATAAATAATTTCCAGCTACAGCCTCTATGGAATCCCCTTATGAAATCCCCGTTATCAGAGATATGGGTTGGTAAAAGAGCAACAGACAGCTATTTAGATGAGTATCAGATGTCTCTTTGAGACTCCTTGTATTGCTCATAAGGGTTTTTCTGTTTCAAGGAGAAATGAGTAATCAAATAAACTGTTATAAATATAACCTGCTATATTTCTCATATATCTATATGGAAAATTTCAGTGTGTGGCTAAGCACACTAAAATCAGTACCTCACAAGAAAATGGGTACTGCAAAGTAATAGTGTATTTGTAAGCCTCTTAGAGTAATGAAGAAAAACTTACTGAAAAAGCTAAAGTTTGCACTGAATCAACAAAATCATCTATTTCTGTGATTTACAAGTCTATCAGTGACTCTCAGAAACTTGGATGGTGTAAAACTTATTAAGAGTAAATAGCTCTGGTAAGTATAGAACTTTCAATGGCAATTACACAATGTTCAGAACTCAACCAGCCTGACTTCATCATGGACCCTTCTACAAAGGGAGTTACACCACAGAAAACAGTATCTGGTTCTCCTCTTTCGAAATATGCAATATTAGATGGCATCAAATGAAATTTGATTCCAACAAAGTCAATCAAATGAGGAATTACAGAGCAAACAGATGCAGCAAGCAAATGGAGTAGGAAAAGAGAATTTGGCACCACAGCTTTTATCCTCAGCCCACCCCTGGCCCCAAGAGCTATGAAGAACATTGCCTGTGAACTCTGAGGAGTGCAGAATGGCATTTGTGCCTGGTTCCCCAGGACCAGCTGTCCCCTTGGTGGCAACGCTGCCAAGTTAAAAGTGTTCAGCAGGTTGCCAGTCTTGCAACCTGAAGCCTTTCCCATTGCTCCTGCCAGGAGGCAATCCTGCTGCTCAGAGAGGGCTCACGCTGCACTAAGGGCAGTGGCACTCCGGATATCCGCTGTTGGACAGCTGTACAACACTCGATCCTGGCAGTGCCCGCTCCTGTGGCCAGGAGTGAGAGCTTGTGGCCTGGCATAAAGGTGCTGAGCATGCCTGGGCAGTGACCCTTACAGGAGTTTCAGACACCAGCCCAGCTCTCTACATGAAGTCATCCTCATAGCCAAAGAACATGGATGGGAAGTAGATCTGACTGTGGAAATGGCCAGAGTTCTACACAGAGTGTCTGTGAGTACCAGGATGGCAAGATGTCAACGTCAGTGCCAGGCTGCAGTGAGCAGTATGATTTACAAATACAATGGGGCTCCCAGCTGGTATCAAGCATATCATTTAGAGTGAATGCTTTATATTTCTTTACTTTTTTAAACATTTAACTTAATTTTTATAAAACAAAATTCTAAAAATATCCAACATGCGATTTCTAAATCAACAGGTAGAAAACAGGGAACAGAGGAAGTTGCAGTGGAGCTGAGCCTATATTGGGAATTTGGAAGAGGGTGCTCTAAGGAGAAGAAGAGTTAATGAGGCAGAGGAAGAATAATAATAACAAAATGGCCCAGGACAACATCAATGAAGAGATAAGGAAAAAGCTGGAGGACAACAGGTGCAAATTTAGTCATCTGAGAAACAGGTGTGGGGAAGATGACAGTGTACAGACTAGGAGAAGTGATGGGAAATTCACACTCAATGTAATGCTGCATTGACAGGGTGGCAAAATCACCATTGTAAATACCAGCTTTTAATTCACATCCTATTTATCTTGTGGCCCAAGCACAATCCCTCATCAAACTTTCTAATGAATTACAAGGTACAAAACTTCGGTGACTTCAAATACCCTCCACTGTTTCCAGACTTAAGCTGTACCCTAATATTGGTACCACCTGAGAAAGTAATTCAGCGTGCAGAACTTGTTACAGATATATGACACAAATTAGTCATTGTTCAGGAACAAACCAAGAATAAATTGCCATTATTCTGCAAACTAACAAAACAACCCCGACCAAAACCAAACTTGTACTTCTCTTCCATTTAAAACAATAAAGATCCCTATACTTAGACATTGGTACATTAAAGTAAGGAATGTAATAATTACTTATTCAACAAAGACTGTTGTGCAAAAATCACCTGGAAACCATTGTCTAAAAAGATTACTTAAAGAGAAATAAGATTAACCTTTGCTTACACATGTGAACATGAGAGACAGAATTGTTGCTCTTTGTATATCATAGGTTTTTCAATAAATCCCATTTTTGCCAGTTTTGTAATTCAAATTATGTTCTCGAATGTTTTATCTCCATGTTCTGGAGACGTTCTCATACAAAAATGAGGGTTTGGGCTCCCCACATTACAACTGCAAATAAAAAGAGATAAAAACAAACAGATGGAACATTTAATTCTTCATCTCCCACTTAAGAGCACTCAGCCAGGTGAAGAACAATAAAAAATGTAGAACAAGAGAATACATTTTGTTGTAATGCTGTTTTCTACCCCTTAGATGCCATACCCACAGAGGGCAGCTTATTTTTGATGCAGTGAGATCTTTTCATCCAGAGTATTTTCATTAACATATTTCATTATAAAAAAAGAATTTCACAAAATTCTTTGCCATTGATTTCCTATTTGGAGAGGAAATACATTTTGCTATCCAGGGCTGGGCATCTCCGAGTGTCAGGAACATAGAGCTACTCTCCTTTTTTAAAAAAACAAGGCACTTATGAATTGCTCTTTAAGTGAACAGAGTCAGTGGGAATTTGATAGCATTTTGCCAGAAGAATGTTTTGCCTGTGGGCTAGAATTGCTTTGGGCAGCCCAGTGTCACTTCAATGAACTCCAGCTTACCAGGGCATGTGTGAATGATTTCTTTATGCAAGGCCCTCACAGCCAATGCACTTCTGAACGAAGCACTTGTTTTGAGGAATTCTCATCTTAGTCTTCTCCCCACTCCCTTCGTCTATAAAAATAAGAAGTTAGCTTAAAAATGTACTAGAGAAATAAAACTGCATCCAAATAAAATTTATTCACTCCCAGGCAACTGTGCTGCTATTTCTAGCTTTCTGGCAGAAGATGAATTTGTGACTTAAGGGCAGAATTTAATAAGTGGTAATATAGCAAAAAAGGTACCTTTATGCAGTAGGGATTGCTGTGCTCTGGAATGATAACTCTGACTTCTCTGTGTTGCATATCTGAACCTCATTCATGTTCACTTCACAGTTAGGGATTATTACATTTCTAAAGTTCTGGTTTTCTGGAAACTGTGCATTTTAAAAAGTGATAGTACAGACTAGATACTTTTCTCAAATAAATACCATTGTTTTGCCCGTTCTGACTATTAGTCTAGAATATCTGATAGACATGTAAAACCACAAATTTAAATGTCTTGGTAGAGGTGCAAAAGTGTCTTTATTATCAAATCTCAATTATATCAGCATGAATAGTCTCTTTTTTAGTTTTGGGTTGCTTTTTTTTTTGTTTGTTTGTTTGTTGGACTTTTTTTGTTGCTGCTGTTTTTAAAATTACTCTCTGTTTTTAAAATTGCTTAAACAGAGCTAATAAGGTCGAAAAAAGTGCAATAAATATGCATGCTTATGTGTGCAAATGTAATAATAAATAATCATTAAGCACCACTTACAAAAACACGGGAGACAAACTTCAGCAATTTAATGTCTCTCAAGGTGGAAAGAAGAAGCTTTTAATTTCCATGTGCAGGGAATTCAGAATAATCTCCTTAAATCAGTTTTTAGCAAGCAAGGAGAAAGTGCTGTTTATTCTGAAGTCTATTACAACACAGGGCATCAAAATCAAAGAAGCATAAGATGATACTTTTTCTTTAAACTGGATTTTTGTAAAAGTAAAGAAGGCACTGCTGATACTTCAAAGATGAGACACATTTTAGCTGAATTTACATAAAAGTCTCTCAACTAATGGTGATATAATGTTCCTGCTGTTCCAAGATAATAACATTCAGATAATATTTAAAAATAGCAATATAAATGAAATCTTTTCCACTAAATTGGTCTAAGTAGTTCCTGCTCAATGGTGTATGCACTGCAACATTAAAGCATATTGAAAACATTTTGATCAGTGTAGAATTGTGAATTCATTGCAGTGGCATCTGAGAACCAAATCACAGGAAAACAAAGCCATATCTGCATGGTCAAATATTCATTTTGGTCCAATCATGCTGAAATGTTTGCAAATGCTTTATCAGTTTTGAACATCTAGGAGCTCCCAAGAAATTCAACGGGATAACCAACCACTGGCACAATGAGTGGACACTGGTACAATGGGTGTAGAGATGACTTGGCAGAAAATCCAATGGGATTTCCCACATACACAGACTAAACCAGTCAGTTAGTAAAATATTTCAATTAATATTTTGGGGTTTTTTTTTTAGATCTTGAGCAAATGGTTTGCTAGATAAATGATGCTATGTCATGATGCACACTCACACAATTCCATCTCAAGAATTACTGCTTGCTTTAGGAAAATCATGCTACAACACACAGGGATTTTAAAGCTACATCATGCTTTACATTTTTTCCAAAGTCACTGTGCCACAATATAAGCAATTTAGTAACAGAGTACTGTCATTTCTGTTAGCCTTCAGACTGTATTTAATGGAAAAAATTCTACTGCTTCCATTAATGTAGCAGAACTGGAGATAATTAATACAGATTACTACCCACAGAAGGAAAATAAGTCAAATTCCTGTGGAAATTTAGTTAAAATAATATATTTATATTTCCTTCAGATAATGATTTGCTTTAGATTTATTAATATAAACAGGGTACTAAAAATCTACTAATGATTTGCTTTCTTTGGTGGCTGTTGCATATATTGTTTTCTTTTTCATTAAAACTCCTATATAACTTCATAACCTGAGCACTGATTTTTGTATTACAATCTAGATTAACTTTGTACCACTTAATTGTCCTGACATTATGACAGGTTTCTTTTTCTGAGTAGTTTCAAAGGAAAATGAGAATATGAAAGAGGCAAAAATCCAGAAACAAGCCAGCTAACCTAGCATAAGTGTTGACTGAAGGGAAATCTCCACAATCTCCAGACTACTTAATTATGATTAATTTCTTATTATGATGAAAGGGATAACAGTCTTATCTTACAACCATGAAAAAAAAACCCCACAAGAAAACCACAGGATATGGAGGAAACAGTATCTGCAGCCTTCCTACCTTTCACTGTTTTGATTGCATCAAATGTGCACATCCTGGGCAGAAAGCTTTGGTAAGACAGCAGACTGCAGGACTTCTGTAAGAGAGCAGGTGGCATTGGGAATCTAGTATGATGCTGTGAAGTTCAGAGGCAGACCTTCTCAAATATAAACAATGGAGATAATGTTCCAGAATTTCTTGGACTTCTGTGGGGACTAATGCTCAGGGAACACTTAAAAATGCTGTATAAGCATTGCTTATTAACAGACAAGGAGAATCTTTTTGGAAGATTGAAAGGCTTAGAGTTACACCCTCAGGGCTGCCTATGGATTTGATAAAAAATATTTTTGGTTGATATTTGGCAAGAGCCACCTAAAATAAAAATTATCACACTGTAAAATGTGTCTCTCCAAAAGTTCTGGGATTAGGGAACAGTATACCTGGGGGGGGCAGTATTTGAATGCATGTGCAAACCCTCACAGTGATCAGAACTAGGGACTCAAGAGCTACTTCTTTTTCAAAAAACAAAATGTGCTTCAATCCCTTTGGAACTGAAAAGAATCTGTATGAGTCAAGAGGTGAAGCTTCCTGGAATGCTGTAGGACATATTTCTGTGGGATGGGGACATTCTGGGTCTGTTACATACAGAAAGCACATGTTCAATACATAATACAACCCTGTTTGCCCAACACCTTGGTCTGAAACCACAGCCACTGAAGCCACCTCAAAGATCGGTAACTCAGTATATGAAGTTGCTGTGCTGTGTTAAGGGGAATTAATTGGCTTCTTGGGCAGGTTTTGCAGCTTATGCAGAAATCTACACTAATGAGCCAGTTACAACTCTATTTACTACACTGGTGTCATTTACGTAGACACTAATTCACTGGTCAAATTTATAGCTAATTATAATACTTTAATTTTTAAAAATATTATTATTTAATAAGACATATTATTTTATTATTATTCTTTATATTGCTGACGCACAATTCAAATTAAAGTGTCAAAAAAGCAAATATAGCTGTATTAGTGATGACCAGATTTACAGCAATTTTAGAAACATAGGCGCTACATAGTAGGTTTAAAATGCTGGTGAAAATTTAAAAAACTGCCTAAAATGACAAAGAACTGTTGTTAGCATAATTCTTCAAACTATGAATATGTATGAACTCCAATGCTGCTTAAGTGTATGAAATTTTTAAGTACATAAAAATTTTAAGGACTCAATTCACCTTGAATAAAAACACAAATTAAAAATTAAAAGTCTAATCTAAGGACATACAATAATATATGCCAACAAAACACTTGATTTTTTAATAAAAATCTTATTTAAAAATCAGTGTCACTATTCTGCTGTTGTAAATGCTTTTCTGTCATATCAAGTCAGTTTATGCAGTTTAATTTACTTTTGATTAGATATGCATTGTATGAGTCAGTGCAGATCTTAAAAATCTATTATAAAATCCTGCAGTCAGGAGAACAATAGTTAATGCAAAGCAGTTGACTCCTTCTGCTGATTGAGTTTGATTACTGCAGATGGCAACCACACATGCACAGGAAGGAAATAAAACCCTGCAAGAGAACTCGGGGCTCTGTACGTCAAGGTACTGGCATGGAAGTCCTGGTGATGTTTTTCCCTCAACAAACTTCCAAAAAGGAACAAAACAAAGATAAATCCATAATGATGGCATTTTTTTTTTCCCTCTACATGTTTCAAGAAACTTTGTTTTAGTTTTCCTGGCTTGCTGGGTTGCAGTAGAGCAACTTGCATAATCAGAAAGTGGTTTTATAGGTAAGAAACAAGTGTAACTCTCCTTGCTTTCTTTTTTATCAAAGATCCTCAACACACTTAAAATGCTCTTCCCTGTGAAAAGAGTAAATTGTATTGTTGGAAACCTCTAGGTGTCAGTGAGAAACAGGCAAGGGCTCACCACAAAGGTCCATGACAGCAATAGGCAGTGTCTTGGTTTCCCATTGGGAGGGACTCAGACACATCTAAAGACTTTTAGAAACCCAGCTTGGGCAGTCAGGACCAACTCTACCACTTTACACTGCCAGCTCCTGCAACTAAGAGCTTGGATTCAGAGGGGTTATTAGTCTCCATTTTAGATGCTTTTGTCTGAAAATTCTTTCTCCCCAGCAACCATACACCACCAGAACAGCCTGCTATCTTTGTCCTCCACTTTTCCTTCTCTACTTTCTAAAAACTGATATACTTAAGTCATATTCAGTCACATAATGAAATTGTGTGTTTATTTGCATGCCACTCTTGAAACAGGGGCTGGATTAGATGGATAAAAGCTCTCCCTTCACCACCCTTTTCCCCCCCCTCCATGCATCAGCTTACCAGGTATTGCAGTGGTTTCTGCTACCAGGCTGTGACATTGACTGAGGAAATGAATGGTCTGGATGAAAAGTGTTTTAGGGTTTCTTACAATTAAGATTTATCAATCCCCCTACTGTTTGCAGCCAAAGAGGGCAGCACATTTCTGCAACATCAAATAAATCTGTGAGTTACTGGATGAACTGGCAACTTTTGTCACAGTCACAGTAAGGGGGCTCAACTCAGACCTGAAGTTAAAATTCACTTTATCTGAAATGTTACAAGATTCAGAACTGTAAGTAAATTTCCATCTTTCTGTATCTTCTATTTTCTTCTGAAGTTGAACACAGATCTTTTATATCTTTAAAACAGTACAATCACCTGACAACTCTCCATTAATTTCTGATTACTATGTATTCCAATATCATGTCATAGCTCTAAAAAAATTTTTAAGAAATCACTAAGCTAGGTATATCCTTGAGTTTCCTCTTTTTTAAAAAAAATAATGCTGGTGTTTTAAGTGGAACATTTCAGACATACCTCCTCAATTGGTTACATTAACTCAAGCTCAGCATAGTTTCAACTGCCCCATGCACATTTTTTCTGTGGTGTAAAGATGTGCATGAGGTCTCTCAGAAGAATTGCTGCAATTATTATCTCAGATCTTTGGCCACATCCCCATTTCAATTAAATTAGCAGCTGCTCCTCTTCTACCTCTACAAGAGCTGCTAAATTGTCTTGCTTCCAGATCCTTATGTCAGAAAAGGGGTGAGAAAAACAAACAAAAAAATGAAGGGATCTACTCTATAGGGTACAGTCTGAGTACCTAAAAAGGATAAAACATTTAACTGGCAGTACAGACATCGTCACTGGTTTGTATGGCTTCTAAGGGATGACAACTACTCTTGACTGTGATGCCTCTTGTACTCTGATTCTCAAGCACTACTGACACAGATTAGTGATGAGACCACAAGTCTGAGCAAGTACTGGCTCTCATTATCTTAAGCACCCATTGAAGACTTGTATTCACTGCATTAAGCTGACTGAAGCTTATGATGAGACTCATATAAAGCTAACAAGATTTACTTCTGGTTCATCCACTGACGTTCAATTTATGACTGATTTCTTTGCACTTGATCCCACAAAGTACAGATTTGTCAGACTATGTTCTTCAAAACACCTATTATTTCCTAGAAGAGCTGATGACTATAACCACTTGCTACATCATCACTGCACCGTTGACAACTCTGAGGCTCATCTTGCTTAATTGGCACATGTTCTTTAAGAAAACCACAACTCACAGGGCCAAATTATCGGCTGCTGAATGCTAATGGCTCATTTGCAGCTAAGGCATGAGAAAATTCAAGCCTCTAGAAGTTATTGCTTGAAAGAGGTTAGGTGCCCGAGGCACTGGAATGCAGGAAAATTTTCTTTTAATTACTAATTGCAGCAACAATTACTGATTGTGACTAAGGATATCAAAATTTTCCATAAGAAGGTGTCTTGTTTTAATTTGACAGGGTCACAAGGAGGTATTTCTGTTTTAATTACAATTACACAAGACTTTAGCCACGTAAACTAAAACCACATAGCCTAGGAAAAAAAACATTACTCATGTAAAAAATTCTGAAGATCTCTTATTTGAACTACTGAAAACACATGCACTTTAAGAGAAGAGGAGAAATACCAAATGCACTTAAATCCTAAACATAAATTACAGTGCATAACATAAATTACACCACTTCCTGAAGAAGGCAGTAACACATGAACAAAACAGGGAATCATAAAGGGGCCAATTTTGTGTTCAGTTAAAATAGACAGTCTCTCCAGTACTTCTCCAGTTCTCCTGAATGAAACCAATCTAAATGTAAAGTGTTTAAATTAAAGTACATTGATTCAAAAGGATGCCCTGGGTTCAGAGGCAGTCTATTGCATTATTTGAAGTAATGTCTCCTTCATGGCCTTAACTCTCACATGTTGGTCAGCACATAAATCTATACCTTCAATTGGGCTGTGAACAAATGTGGATAACAGATATGGGTTGCTGCTAACATTTGTATTAATCTACTCAGCAGAAGGATATTCTGAGAAACATTTTAAATTTTCAAACTGTTGAAAGAGAGTATGACAAGAGATGAGTGTGTGTGGGAGAAAAATGGGTTCTTGAACCCATAATTGTGACTCCCACACTGTTTGTTGCAACTGTCTGTGGTGATAGCGTTCATAATACCTCATCCCTTCAAGGCCGACACCTCTTCAGTGTGGTTAAGCATTAAGCTTATTTTTTATTGCCACAAAAGAGTACACACTTTAAAGAATTTGGCTGTGTTCATGGATTCAGAAAGCAAGCAGTGTATTCAGGAGGCAGTGTGGTGGCAAAATCAATATACTGTTCATTTATGCTAATGCAGTCCCCTAACAGTTCTACAATAAAGTGTGTGCCCATTTGCAGTCATGCTAGTATTGACAGCCTAATTGTCAGTGAACTCATAGAAAAAGCAAAACCAAACATGCCTGCAAAATGGCACAATTCACATTGCTCACTAATAGAACACAATAGAAATTTATACTTATTTATTAATGTTTAGCTGAAGCTGGGTTTGAGGATATTTCTTCTAGGTTTCATCCAGGTGATGAACCAATAATATCAGGCAGTGGAGGCTCATCTCCCACTGACTTCCATGAATGTATTCCTATTCAAGTTCCCTACAATGCAGGATGAGACCCACACTCCAATTTTTGGATCCACCAAATTAAAAATCTAGACAGAATGCACATAACCACTTAACAATCTTTCAGCAACAAACCAAGATAATTATTATCGTGTCATTATGTGTAAAGTAACTATCAATTAAAAAACTAGCAATGCAAGAATAGTAGTTAAAGATATTAAATCAATACAATCTCCAAAAATAGTACAGCACTTGACAAAATAGAGGCGATTACCCAGCTGTAGCACATATTTTTTGACTAATTTAGTATTTGTATTTTAAACTATTTTCTCTGTCCTAAGAAATGAAAATTGTATTTGTGTCAATACTGTTTCTGACTTGAGAGAGCTCCATATTATTACATGCTACATACATTCCTTCACTTTAATTTTAAACTACCCTTCAGAGCCGCTTTGGGCTAAACTAATATCTTTAATAACTAACTTAATACAGAGATACTTTATTATCCCTTTAGGAAAATGAATCAACTCCTTTCTGGAAAAATAAATCTGATGTGATATTAAAAAAAAATGAAAGAAATCCTGTCAAAGATGTGAATAAAAGTGAGGGTAAGACAGAGTATGGTTTAAGTAATAATTTCATTAATTTATCTTGTCCCTCCACTGCTCAGCCACAGACCAGACAATTCTCAGAACTATTATTTTATAACTCTCACATATGTGCAATGAGGACTTATTTTCTGTGCCATCACTCATGCACAAAGAGAGGCACTGTTTCTCTCTGACACACATTGATGTACCTCTCCTCAGCTTCTTTACCTGACACACCTGCTAAGCCACACCTGTGTTGATGTGCACAACAGGCAAACACTGCTGCAATAACAAATCAGCTGGCATTGAGGACAACACAGGAATTTGACAGTCTAAGCCCAAGCCAAGCTTGGTTCTGGAGACTGAATGGCAGGTCTTAGTGGCTGGAGTACACTAGATGAAACACCTCTTCAGTTCCACTCCAGAGAAAACCATTTAAGGTGCTGCAGTACTGTTCATGGTACAAACTAAACAACAGGCAGTGGGGAAAATGTGGACATTCTCTTCAAAACAACTGAACTAAAATGTTAACATAGATATGCTCTGTGAAACTTTGTTTCAGGTCCAACAGAAGGGCTACAGGAAAAGCTGATGAGATGGATTGTCCCAAAGGAGAGCAGGCAATTCAGCATAGATCAAGAGGGAGGTCCAGCTCAGGGGCATACAGCAGAATAGTCTGGTATGGGAGAATGGGCAGGCAGAAATCAGAAGGTATTTCTACAGGTCTGCACAGCTCATAGTTTCTTTCCTGATCCCTAGCAGAAGCATCCTCCATGCTTAGGGGAATAGCCCTCCTAAAATAAGCATGTTAAGCAAAATGAAACCCTCAAGCTTTACCTCTACAGACAGGGAAACCAGTAATGAGAAAGAAGAAATCTGATTTTCATCTGCCTATACTCACACTTGCATTTCATAAAACCTTTTGACCATCTCTCTGCAGCTCAGAAGAGGTCAGTAATGATTCACTCTTTCCAAACCCAAGCTTCCCTCAGGAAGCCTGAGGGAATACATTCTCCTTGGTGGAGTGTGAAAATAACATACGCTGCAGTGATATTCCCTATCCTCACTACGTTGGTCTGTAGGATGTAAACAAAACAGATTTTAAACATAAGGAGGACACAGCTGGTGTATTACCTGTGTAATTTAAAAGTACTATTTTTATCTGTTTTCTCTTGTACATTAATCAAACTTCTATGGAAACCAATTACTGAAGCTAGAGTTATTTTGCTATGTCCACAGAATACGCTGAAATATTAGTATGCAACAGATATAAACATACAGGTATAGGGATTGTTTACCCTCTTCCATGGCAGAGGTTGTGTGTCCAGAGTTAAACACTTCTGGGGGTACTTATTAGGGATACTTCTGAGAGGCACTATTTTGGAAGTGTGGCACAGAATTCAGAAATGGAGCTACTGATGAATATTGCATCTGTCTACTGTCTTTAATTTTACTTATTTTACTCACTTACTTTACTGCCTTAAATTTAAACGAAGGTATTTACATTAAGAGTTTAAATGCAAGTTGGCTTTAGTCAACTACCTACATGATGTAAAAGAGAAAGAAATCTAATACTGGACTCTGGACTGAAATCTTTGGTGAGGAATGGATGAGCTTTCACAGCAGATGTTGATAATAAGATATGGAGCTGAAAAACTGCTTTGCTGCTCTTCCCCCTTCCTGTCAGAGCAGCAGCACCACTGAGTTTAAGCTGCACACACCTGGAGTACCACTCACTGGTGGCATCCATTCCTGTGCAAATTAACCCTAAAATGTATCCAACCTTATCATCAACAGTTCATAATAAAGAACAAATACACTTACGTTGTGCACAGACATCAAAAATAACCAGGAAAAGGAGCAGTATATTCACTAGGGTACTGGACTCAAGATTTTTGTTCCATGTCACATAGCTTGTGAAGGAGTACGTTAAGACACTGTAACTGAAATGTGTAATTTGGAAGTCTTTAAAGTGTTTTTTGACAGAAGTTGAAAACATAAGAAAGAGATGAGTGAGAAAATCTTTTCTGAACTGAGAAGAGACTTGAAAGGGGTGAGAACACAGAGTAGAGATGTAGAATTTGTTTAGGCTAAAGATTTAAAACTTCTGGAATTTGTATCTTACATGATGAGGTCTTGTGACACCACTACAAAAATACTTGATCAGACTAAAAAAAAAAACTAGGACTACAAAGAGCATTTACAAAAGGTGACATAAGGAGCTCAGTATTGAACAATTTAAAATGAGACAAAAAAGCTTTTTAACATGTTTTCCTTTTTTTTTTTTTTTTTTTAAGAACAGAAGGTTAAAGATTTCATGACTAGTAGTAAATTACAAATATATCCATGGACTATGACATCTGAACTGGAAGGCATTGCAAAGCTTGACACCCTTGTTGTGGTAGAAATAGCAGCTTTTGGCAACCTTTTTAAAAATCTGAAAGAAGTGGCACCTGAATTGAATATATGGTTGCATATAGACATTTAATAAGTCCAGTCATGTCTAGAGGATGCTGAAGTTATATCTCTTTGGAAAGGGAGGAGGACAAGCGTGAGTTGGAGCAAAGGATTTCAGTATTTTGCAAGTATCCAGAACAGATCTGGGAGGAACATACATTAAGAAAATAATGGAGTTGGGAAATATATGAAAGCTGTCTGGAATTAGACAGATGAAAGCTGTAAATCCAGAGGTTTCTTTTAGAGTTCTGAAAGTAGCAATTTCCCAAAGAGAAGACATATGACAGTACCAATTCAGAAATATCCAGCCACTGAGCAGGAGCTAGCTACAAGTTCCAGAAGATTAGATCCTATTAATAATTTTGGCTTTAAGCTCAGGCTATTCAACTGAAATAGAAGAGGAGAAAAAAGAGGCATATGGGTGGATCAACAATGGCTAAAAAACCATCAGTGTCAGGTTGCTGTGGAAAAAATGTCAAATATGACCTTGTGTTTTATAGATGAAATATTTCCAATATAGACAAGGCATTATTAGCAGCACTGTCTGGAAACTACATCCTGTATACCATGTACTGCTTTGGCCATTGTTCAAGACAGAGAAATTAATCTGAAACAAGAACACCCAACTGAATGAACAAGTTGTGGAAATGGATTCAATGCAAGATGAAACTGAAAGAGGTTGGCTTGTTTGGCTCATCAAAGCAACAGCTGGAAGCTTTTTAGGTTTGTTTTTTTCTTTAAACATGAGTGAGAAAATCATGTAGAAGAGGTATTTAATCAGGATTCTGTCCTGATACAAACTGTGTGATCAAAATCTACCTATGAAAATTAAAGCTGAAAATGAGATTTCTAATCACAGTTGAAAACACGCAGTGGTAGTAAAAAGTGAAAAAAAAAAAAAAACCAACAAAAAAAAAGTAATTTTCAAGGCAGAGTTTATAAACAAGAAAGCTTCCAATGGCCATATGTCAGAAGCTGTTGATACGACTCAACAACCCAGCAGTCTGTAAATAATGGGCTTATACAGACAGCCAAACCAAAGCAAGATGACGAAAAAGCAGCTGTAGTTGACTCCAAATGGAAATTCCAATAGTCAGTGAAATTAAATGGGAAAACACCAACAATCTTTTATCCTACGTTCAGTCAATAAGATTATTGACTTTATTCTTCAGTTACTTAATGATTTCTAAAAGCCTTTAAAATTTTGTTTGGTTTCAAAACATTCTTTCAAAATGAAAAGCTGAAACGTATTGAATCACCGAAATGGCATGATTCATCTTTTCTAAGATGTCTACTCTTTTCAAAGAGTATTTCAGCCAAATCTATTTGAGGAGTCAACACAAATTTATAAATTGTTTCCATGGGGGAATAATCACCACAACAAAAGAAGTTAAAAATAATTTACACAAATCCAGGCTTCAAGGACAATAAGAATATAGTTGTAGTCAGAATCTTGGACTATTTTTTGAGGCTTTAAATATCCCAAAAGGTGCCTCATTTTAATACTCACACTGACATTTTATTTTTATCTTGACAAGGATAATGAATTGAAGAGTAACTTAATCAACATTAAATATGGGATTTTAATATTAAACAAAAACTGTCTGTGTTAGACAAAATAATTAGTTCTTAATAGATCTTCATGTCTCATCACCAGCTTTTGAGGGGTACATTTGATTCATCGGGCTGCAGAATAACCATCTACTTTATTCATTCATATGCAACATCCCCTCACAGCATGTGCAAAAATGCCTTTTCTGGTTCATCTACTGATAAAACATATCTTCTAAAACTGAAGCTGTACATAATCAAACACGAATAACCCTTTTTCTATGCCCACAGAAGACGCTGAAGGATTGTGAGCATGTCTGTGATGAGCTGTGGACTCTCAAGACTTCAGTATAGTATGGAATTCAATAAAGCTCTTGAAAACACCACACAGAGAAAACAGGACTATATTTAGAGACATTTCTACCTTTCTTCCTCCTTTTGAACGCAGTGATTACATGAGAACTCAGTGAAGAACAGCACTTGATAAAAGCATTTCAGTTTATTTGCTAACAGGGGCTGAATATACTGTAATACATTCCTCCCAATCAAACTGTATCACATAATCCCATTTTTAAATAGACTTTAATTATTTCAAGTAGACTTGGTGTTTCCCAAGTACAAAGTTAGATGCTCTACAACTATATCAAGTGCATGATAAATCCCAGTGAAACTAAATTAAACACAGACACAGATTTCATTTAATAGCTACAGCTGAATAACCTCTTCAATCCAAAGTGTATTTAAAACAAATGTGGGTGTGTTTTGGATTTTTTTTTCTTCTCCTCAGTTGATTATATTTCAAAATGTACCTTCTGCAAATTTATTCCAGAACTAAAATTTGAACTAAATGAAAAATGCAAAGGTTTTTCTAGTAATTGAAGTTATTTTACCTTCAGTTTCACTGAACTAAGAACAGCCATTAATACACAAAATTGTACATCTGTGAAGAGTGAAGGGCCCCCCCAAAAAAAGTAAATAGGCTTTTCAAGCACTATTATTGTGGATTATTCCTTTTGATATACAAAGTAAAGTTGATGGATTAAAAAATAGTCTGTTTTACAAAGAAAGGCATCTCTGTATTCCTAACAAATATTATGACCTGATTTCATATTTATTTATTTGCCTACATTCCTTTCTCAGAGTGATGCCAGTTTCTGCTGAGTTGTCCATAAGTACATAATGCTTGTCCAAAAAGGAAAGATATGATTTAGTTTCTGTAATGGTTACTTTAGAGTACACTCATACAACAGAGCTTTACATTCAACCCCATTCAGATTTATAGTTTAGGATAAATGTCAGAAAACACACTGGATATGCGTCTTCTAGTCTGGACAAGAACTCAAAAAATGCAACTCAAAATGTAACTGTAACATGCAGATGTTCTGTTTTAATAACATCTATAATAAAATGACAATTCCAGAAGACTGAAATAGTCCTTTTCACTAAAAAAAACCCAAAACCAAAACAAAACCAATAGAACCCCACCCCAAATCAAACAAACAAAACAAAAAAAATCAAACCAAAAAGCCCCCCCAGCTCCTCCCAAACAAAATACCCATAAAATCAAAAAACCAAAAAGTGTCTTGCCAGCAATGCTAGAAAAATAGTTGAAAATTTTGAATAAAAATATTTCACCTGATGAAGAAGTAGAGGGTAAATAAAGCAGGAGAAGCAAACTGCAAGACAGCAGGTTTAGACCACATAATGAGAGGAAATTCTTTCTTGTGAGGGTGGTAAGGCACTGGAACAGGTTACCTAGAGAAGCTGTGGATGCCCCATCCCTGGAAGTGCTCAAGGCCAGGTTGGATGGGGCTTTGAGCCCCATCACTGGTAGAGGAGCAGAGGTCAAGCACAGTGTTCTCATTCTGAGATTTACAGATTGGGTGCAGTGAAAGAGAGACTCTTGTGGAGCTCCATATTGTGGATAACAGCATGGTAGGAACACCTAGAAACTGCATCCACACAAGCCAGAAGGAATATTTCTCGTTAGAAAGCATGAGGAATCTTAGCAAGAAAATAAAAGGTAAAAAGCACTCTCCAATTCTTGATGACTTCAAGCTTCACCACATCTTCCTCTAATGTAAGTTACATCAGTGGCAACATTATGGGCTATCCACTCCAGTGGATAGAATTGGATGCCATTTGATGCAGGACTTTAGGAGCAATTTTTATGCATTAGGGAAATGCAGTTTTCCTGAAAGGTGTGGAGGGTTAGTGAAACAAGCTGGAAATTTTCAGTCACTTCCACCTGCTACACAGTTACTTTAGTTAATGACTGTGTGTCATGGATTGACTCTGGCTGGATGCCAGGCACCCACAAAAGCCACTCACTCACTCCTCTGCAGCCGGAGAGGAAAGAAAATTTAATGAAGGATTCATGGGACAGATTGCCCATCAAATAGGATTATGGGCAAAACAGGCTCAGTTTAGAGTTATGAAGTGAATTTATTGCTAACAAAATCAGAGCAGGATAATGAGAAGTAAAATAAACCCTTAGAAACACTTTCCACCCCTCCTTCCCAGTTCTACCTCGTACCCTAGTGGCACAAGGAGATAGGGAATGGGGCTTGTGGTCACTCATACGTTTGTCCCACTGCTCAGGGAGAGGAGTCCTTTCCCTGCTGCACCAGGGGGTCCCTCCCATGGGAGACAGTTCTCCCTAGACCTCTCCACTGTGAGTCCATCTCATAAGCAACAGCTCGTGAACTGCTGCAGTGTGGGTCCATCCCATGGGTAACAGTCTCCCTCAAACTGCAGTGGCATGGGTCACTCTTCCATGGGGTGCAGTCCTCCAAGGAAAGGCTGTTCCAGTCTCCCACAGATCACAGCCTCCCCTCAGGCATCCACGTGCTCTGGTGTGGGTGTCCTCCATGGGCTGCAGGTGGATCTCTGCATCTCCATGGTCCTCCAGGGGCTGCAGGGGCACACACAGTTGCTTCACCATGATCTGCACCATGGCCTGCAGAGCAATCTCGGCTCCGGTGCCTGAAGCACCTCCTCCCCCTTCTTCTCCACTGACCTTGGTGTCTCTATGTTGTTTCCCTCACATGCCCTCACTCCGCTTTTCTCTGCCTGGAATTAAAACTGTGCCACAACCTTTGTTTTGATTTCTTCTTAAATCTTTTATCACAGAGGCGTTACCACCAATTCTAATTGGCCCAGCCTTGACCAGTGGCACGTCCATCTTTGCAGGCATCAGGGATTGGCTCTGCCCGACATGGCAGAAGCTTCTAGCAGCTTCTCACAGAAACCACCTCTGTGGCCCCCTGCTACCAAAAACCAGGCTGTGCAAACCCAACACACTGTCAAACATCCCTCTGGTTCTTTGAAGACAGCAACTCGAGTCCATGGAAGTTTTTATGCTCTTAATTTGGTTTTGACAACATAATTTGGACTTTGTGTAAATACACACATTTTCCAGATAACTTTTTAAGGGTCTGTGCCTCAGACATCCTAAACATTATCTTGCTATCCTTAAACCATATATAGTTTCATTACCTCCTAGATCTGAGTGTCTTGTGAGCCACACTTCTCCACTCTGCTGTTGCTGTCCTACGATTAAGTCTGACTCAGTCTCTTCCTCAGGGTCAGCATAGAACCAACCTCAGCAGACAAGTACAGTTTTGTTGTTTCTGGTTCTGCATTAACCTGTATAAAATGCTTTGCTGCATAGTACTTAAGTTTTCAAAGACCTTAAAGAAAATGAAGCTGCTCTGAAGGTGGCTGTGTTCCTTAGTGCTTTGTAGAAATCTCTGTGTGCCCTACTGTAGCTCTGAAGGGCCAGCTGAAGTGCTAGGGATGGGACTACAAGTTCACTCTGATTTGGGACAAATGGTATTTCTTTTTTGTTTGTTTTTTACAGTTAGGTGTTCTTTTAAGACCCGAGAAAGACTGTATGTCATTCATTAACAAAAATTATTTGCTTCCTTTTTAGCCCCTTCTCCTGACTATTCTTAGACTTTCTAAACTCCGTATTTTCTTGCTATTTCACCAGCATAGTCAGCTATATTAATGCTTTGATATTACTTATATTATTATTTCTTACAATAATTATTTATATTATTCTAAGTTGGTCCAAGGTACAGCATTACAAAGAAGGGTGTGATGCAGGTGCCTCCCAGACTCTCTGGCCTCTAGACATGCAATAACAGAGTGAGCTTCCACTCCCTGTGGAGCAGCTCTTGCCTTTGTCCTTATATATCCAGGGCAGAAAGTTTAAATGGGTAACCAAACCATCCTCAAAAACACATTTTCCATGCTCTTAGCAGAGGGCCCATCCTCTCAGATGCTTAAATTAAGCAACTGAAAGTAAATTTGTGGCCTGAAAAAAGTATCTCTGTGCTATTAATATTTATTTTTAATAAACCCTGAAAAATGGGGCTAGTTCCAGGGAACTGGGGGTGAACCAGAGAGGAGAAAAAAAGCTGACAAAAGTAATTGGAGGCTTGAAGGGCTCTTAATGTCATAAACCTCTCCTCCCAAAACTGAGTGGATGACTGATACAGACTTCAGTAAATCTAGTATGTGTCACACTATGACACAAAATAACTCACACAAGCAGGCCAGATGCAAAAGGAAAGAAAAAGAACCCAAAAAAGCAAACTTTATTTTCTGACTTCACTATATACACAATAGCAAAAGTGACAGTGGATTGGAGGGTGAAATTGCCACCGCTCCAACCACACTGGTCAAACCAACAGTCCATCAATTCTCTCCACCCAAGAAGAAGAATGCAAAACAATCATTGTTTATATGAACAGTGTGAGAAAATTCAGTAGAAATATGTAAACATCAGAAGACATGGAAAACTTTTAGAAGAACTTTAAAACTCTCAAAAGAACAGGGCGACAAGTATGGATATAAGGAAATATTACATTGAATAATTTCACTGAAATTACACCTGGACAACTACACTACATATTACCCTAATAAATTTTTGTGCTCAGGTGACAGTTGCTATATTGATGCATTAGGATTAGATATATTAGTCCATATGCTGCTCAAGTTACTCACAGTAGTGTTGTCGTACTACCACCACAATCATATTAATGAATTAACTGTCAAACTTAGTAACAAATTCAGTCTAATCAGTCCAGTCCTGCAGGAACTGGTTTTGGCCCTGTGTTGCTCGTCAAATGATGTACACAAACACACCACCATAAATGGACATGCACCTTATTACTGAGGCAGGGTGTGCAGGTAGTCCATTGTTTGGGGCCACCAATGACAGTTCTTCTGAATCCATCTTTATGTTTTCTGCTGAAATGCTGAACACAACTTCTTCCTTTTTTGTTCATTTAAGATAGATGACCTCAGAGAAAGTCAACATCTCAGTATCAACTCAAAGACTGGAAATCACAGATACACCATCCATCTTCATTGTAAGTTCACACTACAGAGCCTATCAAAAGCAGGTTTAAACATCTGACAGAGAATTAAACCATAGCCTCTGACACCAGTCAGTTCCTCAGAGACAAAGGCATAGTAAAATCATAAGACTGAAAGCTAAAGAGAGGATGAAAACTTGAAATTATGTAGAAGTTCTTTTCTCCAGAAGATTGAAGTAAGATAGCACTGAGTAAATGGACAAAGGAAGGTTCTATTTCTATCAAGAATTAGAAGACTTAGTAATAATATGAAGTCATGTGCCTATTGCCTGAATTACAAAAGATTTTCATGACCCACTGTCCAGCTTTAGCATTTTTGAAACTGTGAAATGAATAGAAATTCAGCCACTTCCAGTCCTGAGGGAAAAAATTACAATACATGCTGAGATTTGCAGGCCCTTGCTTATAACCCCTTAGTAAGACACAGCAATCTGAAAGATAAAAGCTCTTTCAACTGGTGCTGCCTTTACCATCCAAACTGGCGTCCTATTGAAACACTATTTAAAAGCACTTCTGATTATCAGATCACTTCTCAAACCTTCTGTACCTTTTTGTAAATTTAGGACCACTCTAAAATATTCAGCACTGAGTTGTACTTAAAATTAGTTTAACAACTGGAATATCACACTTAGAACTCTGTAAGGGAGAAGGTGGTGGTTTCTTTTTCACAGCAAGGCTTTTACCCAGCCCCAGACTGCTTCTGCACCTTATCAGCAGCTCATTACTCAATATTCTGAAGCTCATTATTTCAAACTATCAATGAACTCATCAATCACCAAATATAAGAAAGGCTTTATTCATAATCACAAGAATTTATGGTTGGAGGAATTCTTTGTTTCCTACAAGCAGCCAAACACTAATCAGTTAGGCAGAAATAAAATATCTGGCACATTGCAATGTTTGTATTGCACTGATTAAATTCAAACAGTTCTGTAATACATTGACTGAGCGACAGAACCTCCACTTGCAAAAAATACTGTAATTACTTAATAACTCTCAAGAGCCATGTTTTTATCTATATTTATATTTAAGGACTCCACAGAGATGAACTATAGTCCAGGTCTCCAATTTTCCATCTCAGAACTTTTAAAATAATAATTATAAATGAAGCTCAAGTAAAGAAACACTAGAAACTTTTTGCCTCCACCCTGACCTTTGTTGGCAGTTATCAGACTATCCTGATCATGAAACCAGAAAAAAATATCCACCCTAAATTCAGCCAGGCTCCAAGGTAACATCAGTAAATTGTTTAAGATTATCCTTATCATATCTAGCCCTATCTAGCCTGAATACCAAAATGTTCATGGGGCTTTTTCTGACTCAAATGTTGTAGCAGTCACATACTGATAGGCACACATGCTTTGGGCACTGAGCGCCTCAAAATCCTAAATACAGAAGATGTATGGGACTCTAGAGGTCACAGAATTAACATTAGGATAACAAACTAGTTCCTTTACTCTGTACAGATAAACTCCTGGGGAAAGAAATACAAAAGGCACATAAAACAGTGCAAGCAGACAACAAAAATGGATTCAAATGCTATTCGTACTTCTTCCACCATTTGTATAGACAGTAAAATAGAACACCTATTCCAGTATGTGTTCTCTGTACAAATACACCCTCCTCTGCCCCACTTATACCTAAACAACCATGCTAAACAAGTATCAAACTACTCAGAACCAAAAATCAGTGTACCCATCCTGCTGAAATCATTATCAACTTGAGATAGTGAAAGAAGTGAAGAATCTTCTTTCTGTTATTGTTGATCAACTATCAGAACAATACAGTGATTGAACATCTCTTACTAAAATTTCCTATTGCTTTTCTAAGTTCACTCCAGCAGCAGGACATATAAGGCAAAAATCAATACATATTTAATAAAGTAGTAATTCTGAGTAGCTCTCAATTCTGCTTTGGCATGCTGCTGATTGGCCGATAACACAGTACGGGAGTTTTCTGCCATTCCTGTCAAGGAATGAAAGTTGGGCAGCTCTCTTGGTTTTAGATTAATATAGATGTAGTTCCAAGTAAATGTTGTAGTATGATCCTACTCAAGGCTATGTCTTGTTGAATAAGCAGTAGAAATACGACCAAACACCCTTCAAGATAAACAGCCTTCTATCACTTCTATCACTCTTGGGTCCAAGTTCAAAAAGAGAGACTAGTCATCTAATTCTGTTGTCCAACACATGCAATACTGGAAAACCAAGATTCAAACGAGTCTATTATAGTCCAAGATTCAAAATTAGTCTATTATAGTCCACCTTCTTTGAAGTATTTTTTGCAAAAGGCAAAGATTCAATAATTCCCTCAGATAAAGACTTACCAGGATAATAATGTTATCACAAATGATGAACTCTGTGGCAAGTGTATACTGGCACATTAAATAAGTCTAGTTTGACTTTGTCAATATAAGAACAAATTCCAGCCCATATAAATATAAATCAACCTAACCTAAAGTACCTTGGGTACCAGGGTGCCCAAGTTAGGGGACATGATTGCCCTGCATGTTCCACTACAAATGTTTGAATCAAAGTGAAAGAAATTCAGGTCTGCTAAGATCTGAATTGTCTGCTGGAGCTTCCTATTTGTCCTAGTAAATTATGCACAGAGTATTGGCAGACGGTCCATAATCCTAAATTAGCCCTCTGAGTTATGTAAAATTAGTTGAGACCTAGCTGAATATCATTGCCATGTAACATATATCAGAAACAGTCTGGCTGATTATTTATTAAAATACATGGACAATTGTCTATGGACAATGATGTATGTGAACAATTTTAATTCTTTACTTCTTACTTTCTGCTGAAAACTCCCAAAGTAAATATTATGATAGAAAATGTGAATGTTGACTGAATTCATTCAAAGTCTCAGACTAATTATTTCAGAAGAGATGTTCTAAAGCAACTGAGTTAGTGAAAATGTTTCAGCTGAAAGTAGTACTATATATTCTCCTTGCTCATTTGCAACAGTTTGAAAAGGTTGCCTGCTCTGTCTAGCTAGTTTTCAAGCCAATTTGATGCTGGCAGCCTGAAGTTCCATTTTCCCCCACACTCAACACAATACTGAGTTTTAGGACTCAATATTCTCCTACTGAAGAAAGTACCAGAGAAGACAGATGAAAAAGATCATATATTGTTTGCACTTCAGTCTGATTATCTGTGCAGAAAATACAAATTTGAAGAACCATGCAAGTATACTTCTCAGTTCTTCCCTCTCTGCTAATTTGGTATTAAATCACTTGGCTGTTCCTGGATTGCTCCCTGATACCACCAATTTAGACTGTGATTTCATTAAAATAATCATTACCAGGGTCATACTCCTAAATGAGTGTGCAGCTGGTAAAACACAGCAACTAGAATGCAAGAAAGTCTGCTTTAGTTCCACCTCTTTGTACATGCTTATATAAAGAATAATGAGTATGTACAAAAACCTACAATACAATAGAATCTGAACACTTTACTTGCTGTTTTATAATCCTAATGGAATTACTTCCAGCAAGATGAAAAGAAATCATTCTGCCTTTCAAGACTTTCTTTCTCACACATTCTTGGATCTAACATGGCATTATTCATTTTACCCTTCAAGCTCAATAATCTTTCTCTCATTTTTTGCAGATATGTATTGACTTGAAAATATTCTGTATTTTATTAAAGCAATTCTAAGCAGTTTGGCACGTTGCCATGTAGCATTCAAACAGAAGTTGCCCCTGACATTCTATACTCCACATAAATCAAAACTGGACCTAGGCTTCTCACAGACCCTGCAAAGGACAGTGATCCCTCTTTTCCTCTACCTTTTTAGAATTTTGCTTTTTTTTTCTTCAAATTAATTCAAATGCTGAAAAAACTGTAATTATTTGGTATGGAATGTTTGTAAAGGATGTTTTTTTAAATTTGTTTCTGATATCTTCAGGATGCTAATTTTTTAACGTGCATGTAATTAGATAAATAGACTAAGTAAGGATTCAACAAAAAGTAATTCTTGGTGTTATAACTAGTAAAATATATAGCTTTAGGTATAGCAAAATTACTTAAAAGCTGGTAACACTAAAGCACATTACCAAATGCACAAATCTATGAATTCATGATAGAAAGTGGATTATACACAGCGTCAATCAAAATTAATCTTATTTCCAGTGAGATCTGGTTTCATCAGTAGCACAAAAAGTGATTTCTGACAAAGCACCTCAAGGATAAGTTCCAACCTTTAAGCCATACATCTCATATTTAATTTGCTGAAGCACCAAAATAGCACGACCACTATTTAATTAGATGTTGTATTTCCTGCTCTCTTCAATCTTTCCTTGTCAAACTCTGAGTACTCCTTTGAGATTTTAAATGGTCTGCTAGTTTTGCTTTCCATATATAAAAAAAAAAAATCCTTCACCAAGCCCAAATGTTCAAAGCTAATACAGTTGCCTATCTCAGCAGTAAAAGAGGAACTACAAGATGCCCATCAATACATGTAAGGAAAAGAAAAACCTGGAACTGCTATGCAATTCACCTCCTTTTTAATCAGAGAAAATCAGAATATAGGAAACAAAGTACAACAATTATGGCATCAATAACACTTCTATATGACCCATCAAATAACAGTGACAACCATGTTCATTTTAAAACATCGAATACTAAATTATTATTCAACAAGTCAATTACTATGACTAAAAAAAGAAGTAAATTTTCCTCAGGCTCCATAAATTAGTATAAGGAGTTCTTTCACACGTCCCTACCTAACAAAAATGTTCCCTTAAAATGAATTTGTTCAGAATGGGCCAGTATTTCATTCACAAATCTTGCCTTGTCATTCATTTGAAAGAATATTTCCAAGGCATATGACTGTCAGATTTAATTATGTAGAGAATGTAAAAAAAAATAAAATATGCACTTTGGAGTATTTCTCAGATATTCCATCTGAGCAATATGGTACCTAAACATCAGTTTATACCAGATGTTTCCTAACATAGGGCAAAATATAATCTGCTGAAATGGATACATCAGCTTTGAGACTGTATGAAAAAGACTGAGAAGTAAACACTATGGCATAACAAATGCTACTGCAGTGGATTTTCCTATTCTATATAGGACTATATTAGTAGGTAAGAATAGAATTAGCAAGAGTACAAAATAAGAACCCAAGTCCTTTTTTCTTCTTCTCCAGTAATACCTAAAAATCACTGGGGGGTGAAGGAATCCTTAGAGATATTGTCCAAATTAAAAAAAAATGTGCAAAACCCTGATGTAAAATTTAAAATATATTTGGTTTCTTTGTAATACTAATGAAGGCTTTTGCATGGAAACCTTCAGATGTATCAACCTATGTCCTCTATTAAGAAGCAGGGATTGCTTGACAAATCTCAGATGTGAGATTTTTCTGAGAATCCCCATTCTTTTATGAACCTACTATTTTATTTTAGTGTATTCTCATTTATTTATATTGCAGTTTCCTAACTTTCCCTCTGCCTCTCAAATCCAGTAATCCATGCTGTAAGCAAGCAGCACAAGCAACCATTTAGTTTGGTTCCATCCTGAAGGAATTTTTTAATATATAATAGAAGAACTCAGCATCAGACAGAGAGCATTCTCATATACAGACATTATAAAATTTCTGAATATCTGTAAATGAACAGACATTTCTGTATAGAAATCTTCTATTGCATAGAAGTGGAGAAGAGGGCTATGTGGACAGAATAAAGAAAAAGCACCTCAAAAAACTTTTCATTTGTACAAGCAAAGATGTAGTAGAATACGCATTATTCTGGTAACTTCAAACACAACTTTGACAACCTCTAAACATCATTTCATCTAATAAAAGTTTCATGAGACCAAAGTCTGAAGCCATAGTATGAAGAGGTAGCAGTGACTATTTATCAATAATGAAAAAGCACATTGCAACGATGGTAAAATCATATGGGTTATCGTGAACACACAGTGTGAATTGAAAAGAGAGGACTGAAAGGGCTGTGGTCTTTTATGGTGTATTTGGAAAAGTAATGATTCTGTTTGACCCCCAGGAGTTTGGGATTCCTTTTGTTGTTTTATCTGAAGAGATTTATCCTTCTGGATTTGGATGGCCTTTTAATTGACTACAGTTCTACTGCTTCTGTGTCAGAGTCTTTGTATTGGTACTCAATTGTTGGCCTCTATCTCATCAGTGATTAGCAGTCAAGCTGAGTTTATAGGTGCCATTTTTGTGTGGCGACTGCTTCTGTTACAGCTTCTTACCTCTCACCTCCAAGTGCTTCTCTGCATACTAGAAATCAGCTTATTGGAGAAAATTTAACAGGTTGAAATGACCTGGGGCATTCTGTCTCTTTCCCTTTGAGGAACGTAGTTCTTCTTATAAGGATTATGTGGGGTAAGTCAAGGTACAAGATGTACTAGAACATGGGAGGTCCACCCCTGCTATTTTACTGTATCCAAATATTAACAGCACAGATACATCTAACATAACTTCAGGAAAATATGTTATGTCTAGGTAGTATTTTTTAATGATGCTATGGGGAGGAGCTGCTTATAAAGAAAAAGCAATCCTAATGAAAAATGTTCAGAACACAGAAAGCGTGAAGAATGACTACTAGAACAAACAAGCTACCTAAAATATAATGGGTGAGCAGTTCAAATAATAATGTTCAAGCTTGCTAGAATGCTTTTTGCTTCAGCATCTTCAAAGGTGGAGTAAAGAAGTTCAAACATTAATGACATTTCAGTAACAATATTGACTATTTTGGAGAAACTAGGGGGTCAGCAGTGGTAAATGGCATGAAAAATAGGAAAATTTGGAAAACAGAAACAAACTAAAAAACTTAGTGTACATTCAAAAAAAACCTTGAGATAACAACTGCATTAATCTTTTCTGTAGAAAATTAAATCAATTTCTTGAAGATATTAAATTATTTAAGCCAGCAGGACTTTTTAGATCTACACCTAAATGAAGCAAAACTACTTGAGCTTTAATACCTGCAGATTTACAGTTAAAATCCTCATGTTGCTTACAGATATAATCATTCTAGCAGGACTGGACAGGATTGGTAACCTATGGTTTAGACTGACCCATTTCTACTTTTCTGAAATTTTTACAGTTTTCTAGTTGCAAAGCTGATTTTTAACAAGAAGTGAGATGCCAGGGATTACACTGAGTAATTGTATGTGCAGCTAGGAAAAGAAGTGATTGCAGATGTACAGAATTAGAACTGGCCTCAAATTTGCCGGTGCTGATTTCTTCCTGTTCCATTATCTTTTATGTCAGTACAGAAAAAAAACAAGTTTGAGAAGCAAAAGAGTGACTGCACAGACCTTAAATGCTATTGTATAGTATATGCAAGTTCCCATAATATGTACTATTTCGTGGTGGATTAGCTTGATAACAACAGTAAATGTGTTTGCTTTGGATTTTCTCAAACACGGAATTGCTTTTTTCAGGAGACCTTACAATCTTCTCTCCCAAAGTGGTTATAAACCACAGAAGCAGATTTAGATACCCAACTAGAAGTAAACCAATGTGGCATACAAAGACAATCCTGACAACTCACTTGATTTTCTCTTTAAGGGAAGCATTTTCTGGGGGCCTAGATCACAAGAAACAAAGCATTCAAAAATGTAATTTTTGGTTTGGTCTGGCATCTAAGTTCTTGTTCTGTTTCTTTGCATATGAAAGATGGTTATCTTTCACATAGACCCAAGTCTAGAGCTTCTAAACACATAAGGATGATACCAATTTACTTCAATGACAGTTACTTCTAATTCTTGCTTCCTTCAAGGTATCTTTTATTCACTTTTTACTCCAACAGCAAAGCAGTTAAATTGGGCAACCCCTGAAGGAAGAAGTTTTTTTGCAGCCCTACCTTAATCTTCTCTGAGAGCCATGATTATCTTTTTCAGTCTCTGAAACAAGGCATATCTTTGCCATAATTACTTGCTAATTCCTCATTGGCAACTAAAACAGTAGCATCCATGAAGTGCTGAATTAGCCATTCTAAAGTAAATAAAATCTGTGAGAGAAAGTAGAAGGCTTTTTCTTCCATATCTGCTTTCCTCAGACATCTGTCCACTTCTCAAAAGGTTGTGAGAGTTGGAGACAACAAAATACAATGCAGAGGAAATAAAAAATAGGAAGACCATATGTGTATAGTAATTTTATGCTGGTTTCAAAATAAATACAAATGTTGTAAAACCTGAAAGATTATGCTTGTTGACTGCTGACAAAGTACATTCACTTTGTAAGAAAATAAACAAACCAAAAGCTTGGAAACAAACCTTCAGAAAATCACATTAATATGAACTGAGTGGCCATTATCAGATCTGAGAAATTAAGTCCCCTAGTTACACATTGCTCACAAACAACATAGGCATGGTTAGGATGTGTCTGGAAACAGATGGACCTGGAAGGATATCATGCTTCCAAGAACTTAGGATGTGGTTTTGGCCTTCCTTTCTAGCCATAAAAACAGCATCTTCACTGCTGCAGAAATGTATGGGATCTTTACAGTTAAATACATTTGCATCCTCTCACCAACTGGAACTGACGTAGTTACACTTCAAAAACCACAAACAGGACACAAGCAACAGACTCCTCAGGAAAAAAAAAAAAAAAAAAAATTAGGATTTTTTTTCTTTTTTTTAAAAAAGCTGTACAAACCCCATCTTTTCTGGGTAATGTTCATCAAGGAAACAACATAAAATTCAACTTCAAATGTCTGAAGATAAATGGCTGGTTTTTTTGCCTGCACACAGGTAAAATGTTACAAGACATCACCATCTCAAGTATCTCGAGTACCTTCTGGCACCCCCAGTAGGTCTATCAATTAAATAACAAGTGGTAAAACCTCAATGGAACCTTACAGACCAAGAATTACTTAGGAGGCATGCTAAAATCCAATATCATTCTTCCTGGATGCAGAAATGTGTACAATGTGACTCCTACTTTGCAAATAAAATTAAGTAAAGCACTGAACAAAGATTTCACCACAAATGTTTTTCAGACACTGCTCAGGTCTGTGTCTTTGCCCCCTTCCTTCCTATGTTCAAAGACACAAATCTCTGCAGGATTCCCTTCCTTTCTCAGTTTTAACAAAGATCTGTTGTAGGCTGGTGCCACTAATGGCATATGCATGACCAACAGATGAAGAGCAGAGCCACCCCTGAGCCATCACAGGGAGGCACAACCTAGCCCAGGATCCTCTCCAGAATCCCTGCCTATGGACTCCTCTGCTACTCACATCACCAGGACTGGCAGGAATGGTCACTGCCACCTCGGGAAGATGTAAGGACAAGTCTCCATCCCTTTCTGCTTTCTAAGCCACAAGGAGTGTTGGTTCACCTCTGGTGAAGCTGAAGGCTTGCTCTTCTCCCCCAGCCTTTGCTGAGCCATCAAAAACATCTATTCAAGAAATAACATGAGCTCTCCTCCACAAATGAGCCTACATTACTCTCCATGTTTCTTCAACAGCATTCCTACCCTGAAAAACTAACATCCACTACACAGGCAGATCTCCAAACAACACAGCACAGGGTTTGTCACTATGCAGAATGTAATATTTTAGATTTAGGATAGCCAAAATTCATTGGCTTTCTTTTATGGAAATTGTATGAGTGAACAAAAATTAGATACACTTGAAAAAAAGAATCAGTCAAAAAAAGTGTTATGATAAACAATATAAGATCTTTTTGCTCTTTGGCAACATCTACTGCAAATAGTTTTATTAAAAATGTCAAATTTCATACAAATTTCCAAATTAATATATAAGTAGGAAGTATTCGTTAATAGTCCTGCCACATTACTAATCTCATTAGTTGACTTTGTAAAGCACAAATCAAAACAGAGGAAATTCCTGTTTATGCCTAAAACTAGCCAACAGTTTGCAGAAATAACTTCAGTAAGATTGAAAGACTTGAGAATGAAATTTAAAAAATGTGGGTCTACAAGAAAGAAGGCACACTACCACAAAATAGGAGGAAATGGTAATAAAAATTCAAGACTATCATAAAGCAGGAAGATTATCAATTTAAAAAAGTAACCAGCAACCTTCCCCCCACAAAAAAGTATGATGTGATGAATTGTCAAATTAACTGTCAGAATATGCAAAGCAAAAGTAGAAAAATGATTTTTCTAGTGCTTCAGCTCACAAATACGTGGAAATGCTAACAGAAGGATGTTCATAGCAAGCAGATATTTTCAGATGCACAGAAATATCTTCTGTGTTGTGACTAAGGGTGACCAGAATTGCCCTTAAGAATTCCCATTTTAAAATCCAAGCTAGTTCAAATTACATTAAAATATAAAGTAGTGATTACAACACTGTTTGGAGACTTTTAGGGAGGTGTTTCAGCCCACATAATTAGAAATAATTTTAAAGCAAAAACAGTAATTTAGATCTAGCTATGATCCCTAGAGGTGACTTACATTCAAAGAACAAAAATAAAACTGTGCATACTAGAAAGTAGCAGTAAGATTTTTAGGAGTATTGGCTTCAGTTGAATTTGTTTTGATGTTCACTACCAACATGTAAATATTTTGTGCAATGATTGGCTGAGAAGCATCTAGGCCAGCTTTTATGTATGAGAGTAAAATATGAATGGCAGAAAGGCTCGTTTGTTGCCACCTTTAATTTAGATGTGCAGCATCATGCCTCTTCCATCTGGTCATCACACAGCCTAAATCAGTACGCATGCTTTCCCAAAATGCTTTTAACAGAGCCAAGCAGTTAACAATTAGCTGCAAAAATGCAAACTAATTTGAATGAATGTGAGAAAACAAGTCATTCATGGTATCCACAGATTTGAAAAAGGCTAATATAATTAAGCACATGGGTTTTAAAATGCAAGTTCTACTTGTTCTACTTTATTTCTAATCCCCTTGTACTTTAGATTAATTTTGGGGGTTTTTTTTAAACGTTCTTGCTGATCCACCTGCAGGAGAAACACAGACACCCAATGATCTGCTCTTCTTGCCCTTCCTGGAATTTACTCTGCCGAACAGAGTAAATAGTTTGTAAATTGTTTTTGACACATCCTCTGCCACAGAAATACATAAAACTATGTTTTAGCTTTGCACAGATTTGGCAGCAAGCAAATAAATAGAAAGAATTTATAAAAATGTGGTTTCACTACATTAATATCAAAGTCTCTGTATTTGTATGATCAGAGCTCAGGTGTATCACTATTGTGCTGATCCTTTACAGGTATAAACTTCAAACTATTGAATGTCCAAGGCTAAGGGGGGGACAAGAATGCTCTGAAATCCTTAATATGCCTACCAAGGCTTACCACAGTGAAAACACATCAACTGCCTTTCATCATTGCCACATGATGAAAGTTAGGTGATTAAAAGAAATTTTAATTTAGGTGATTAAAAAAGTTTTGGTTAGGTGATTAAAAGAAATTACTGTTGGGCAATACCTTGCTACAGATGTACTGAGCTATGCCAACATCAACAGCACACATATAAATATTAGTGAGCAAACCAGATCTCAACACTACAACTAAGCCTAGTTGTAAGAAAGGTGCACAGAAAGATGGTGGAACTTTCCCTCTGAATATTTCCATGATCTGGATAGATGAATTCATCGCTGCCATACTCCAGTGTCGGACATACCTGTGCTTTGAGTGGGATCTTGGACTGGAGGACCTCCAGAAGTTTCTTCCAGGAAACATTTGTGTGATACTACATTTGCAGACCCATTTTACCAAATCTTTTTTTTGGTCGGTTTGGATTGTTTTTTTATCCTTGAAATTAAAGGTTGTTTCCTTCAATGTTTTATACCTATTTTGTTATCAGTGAGGCTTTTATGCAAAGAGGTAACTTGTGGCTTTTAAGTCATAACTTTGAACTGATTGGACATTATATATTTTTCATGTAATATGTCTTAGAATATATTATCCAAGGAACTCATCTACTGCATCTGAGCCACAAGCTTGATGAATTATGTTCAGACTGTTTAAAAAAAGCTTTAGAAGTGAAGACAAGCATTTAAATTTAATGCAACAGAAACACAGGAGCCAGTGTCATGATTCATGGACATGGGGTGATAATGCCAAACAGACTGGCTAGACAGATCATTGTATCATCCTTATTTTACATGGATATTGTAAGGGCAGAACTGCACTGTCAAACCAGGAGAAAGTGATCTTGCAATAATCACAATGTAATACAGTGATGGTGCAAATAAGTGATTTATGTCTGAGGATGAAAGGAAAAGAGGATTCTCTTGGAGAGCATATATAGAGATGACCTGTAAGTCTTGTCATGGTCTGGCAATGTGTTACTATGACAAAGACTGGATCAAAGATGCCACTGGGGCCATTAGCCAACATGCTGGCTTATACTGATAACGCTCTCCATATATATCAGGACAGGAGACATTCAGACAACATCTGAATGGAAAAAAATTAATTCAACTCACATTTCAGTTAGAGAAAACTCAGTGAGAAGAAATGGCAGTGAATAAGTCCTAGATAGGAGAAAGAAGGTCCAGAGCAGGTCTGTCAGACATCAGCACAAAGATGATGACATAGTCTATGTTCAAGAAAACCAGACACACATTGTTGACTAATGCAAAAAAATAGCATGAGCGGTTTTAAAACAATTTCCCTTCTACAGAGGATGCTTCTATGTTACCATGTTGTGTTTTCTGTCTTTTAGTAAACATGATATTCAAGTACCTCTGAGAAACACAAAATACAAGGCAACTGCACGGGTATATGCTAAGAACTATAATTGAAACTAACTCACCAGTGAGACTGCCATGTTATCCTAGATTAACAAACCTGCACGTAACAGGTTTATTTTACATCATATTTACACCTACATAATCAAGAGTGATGGTACTTAAGAGAAAGTCTTCACACCTCTACTACCACATGTCAATATGTATATTCTCAAGTGCAATACTCCAAAGTGGGAGCAGCCTAGCTTGTTTCTAAACTTGCAGCTATAGGTATTATTTGTATGTGCATGAAAATGATCTCGTGTATAAGGATAGGTATTAGCATCACACAGAAGAGGAGTCTTGCAGATGTGTGTAAATCATCTTGTCATCAGAAGCTCATCTAAGTAAGTTCACACAGGAAAGCAAACATCAAGGTATTATATTTGAACATATGACACTGAAAAGGTGTATATAAAAGCCTTTAACATTCCCCTGTTTTATAAAGTAACTTATCCCCTTCACAGAAGAGAATTTACCACGATCAACACTGTCTAGAGATACTCAAGAAAACAATGACAAGTGCAAAGTAAAAACTTTATTAACTGCCAACCTAAAATTTACATCACCGCTGTCTTCAAATAATTGCATGAATAGCTAGGAACATATAACATTTCCTTTGGTTAGATAAATGGATACATTTCACTAAGAAGGAGATTAATGTGCCTTTGAAATAGAATAATAGCTATAAACAGAAATTAAAGTGGCCCATTAAGATACAAGATTCTAAACACAATATTCTTAATCTAATTTCAGAGAATGAATAATTACTGGACCTTTGCATTCCTCTTAATGAATCTATTTACACATAATTAAAACTATTCATCCTACTTCAAGTCTGATATATCTTGGATGACATATTAGCAACTTAAAAGTCTTCAGTTTGCAATTTGTTTTTAAGAAAACCATTGTTCAGGGAAAGGGTAATATTTCTTTCAATTTTACTGAACACCAGATCTTTTATTTCCAAATTATCTCATGCTAAATATAGAGTTCAGGTCTTAGGTATTATCTTTTAATTAGCAATGAATAAAGACATATTGCTATTTTGGCTACATACCTTATTGGTTACTAACAAAAAGATGGCAATATCTGTAACTGGCACTTGTTAAAAGTGGAATACTATCTGCACTTTCTATTTACTTTCTCACTGCATCTCCCCTTTTCAAAGAACTGCAGTTCTCTTACAGTACTGACAGGTTCACTATAATTAAACTCACATTTTGTTCAGTTTCTTTGATGGTGTCAGAAATAGCACGAGCTGATATTAATGAAGCCCCCTTTCCCTGCAGGCAGACCAGCTGCAAGTTATTCTTGTATGCCTTCATTTTTTTGGGTGATGAAGGAGATGCTGTGCATTAATCCCTTTTTCCAAGTGTCCATCAGTGCTCCTCTGTGTTACCAACATCCTTGGGAGCACTGACTTATAGATGACTTTAAAGAGCAATCTTTTAGGAGGGGATAAGAGGTATCAAAATGAAAAAAATACTTCAACTTTGTGGGCTCTGTGTACAGTGCTGGAGCTTGTGGATATGGTCTGAAGAGTACTCAGTGGTATACAGTCTGTGCTAAAGAACAGAACAGACCTGGGTTTATTCTCTGGATGTGGAGGCAATCAGCAGAGAATAAGGAGGGGAATGCCTTGGGATGTACCTCATCCACGCTTGGGCCACCACTAACAACTGACCCCAGCACAGTTAATCCCGTGCTCAGTAACCAAGGACACGGACTCAAGCTCTGACGTGGGTGCCCAGCTCTTGATAGTTTACATTAGCATTTACTAATGTAAATGCAATCTGAAATTGCAGTGTTGAGCATCTGCTTCCTTTTACATATCAGTCATACAATTGTACAATGGTTTGGGGTGGAAGGGACTGCCAGGACTGTCTTGTTCCAATCCCTTTTGCCGTGGGCAGGAACACATTCCACTTGACCAGGTTGCTCAGAACTGCATCCAATCTGGCCTTGAATTTCTCTGGGGATGGGGCACCCACAACTTCTTTGGGCAAGTTATGCCAGCGCCTCACCACCCGCACAGTAAAGAATTTCTTCCTCACATCTAATCTAAATTTAACAACTTTAAACAAGTTTAAAAGCCTTAACCCTGTTTTACTGTTGCCCTCTGTAACAATGGAAGAAAAGCAGATTGCTAACAAATACTGGCTACAGATAAGCATGGCATCACAAATCCACTGGGCATTAATAAGGAACAGCAGAAAAGCATACTTTAACACAATTGAATTGTACTAAATGCTATTCATTAAAGGGGAGATTACCGTACATTAAAACTCATCTAGTTAAGCAGCTATGCCATTGTAGAACTTATCCTCCTCGCCTTTTATCATAAGAAAATGATTTTTAAACTTCTAACAAAACAACCTGGATATAAATGCATCTTATCCCTCAAAATGCTACCTGAAGTTCAGAGTTCTTGGAAAGTTATCATGAGAAGATGAAAAGCTCAGCATGACTACCAGGAAATGGGCTACTACAGAGAGATGGAGCCACTTTCAGAAACAATCAATTGCATCTGGGAAAAAAAAATCAAGAGAAGAACTCCCTCAAGGCTTTTTTTTTGCAAAATTTGATTGAAAAATCAAATATCAATGTAATGCTAAATTAAGAATTCTAGTTTCAGTACACTCAATGTCAGGAAAAGCATTGTTAGGGTATAAAATCCTAGGTCTCTAGTCTCATCTTGCTCTAAACAACTGTGAATTTAACAAATAACCTCTATCAGGAATAAACATCAACTGAGGATGGAATTCATTCACTGAACATTTTCTTTACCTGTTCTTAATGTCAAATAGAAAACATGGATACTGTAAAGCATTTCACTCTTGAGATTATTCAGATTTTGAAAATTACAAAGTATAATTTTATCAATGCAATTAAGGCACTCATGATTTCAAATCAGGAAAAAAATTAACTTTAGATTAAAATGTAACTATAATTAAATTTTTTCATCATTAAGAAAAGAAAGTTCAATGTTTCAAATTTCGAAAAAGCATAGAAAAGAAATCTGAGACAGTGCTGACAAAATTTTGGAAGAACTTCCTTAAAAAAACTCCAGCAGTCTTTAGAGAACAATTGGATTTCTTCTGTTACTTGTCTGCATGATTCTGCTACTTGTCATGTAAAATTAAGTTCAATATAATAGAATTAAAAAGAAAAATTCTAAAAAGGAGTGCAGACATACAGCATAAATTGAGACAGAATGTAATTACAACTCTTTCTCCTAGAGACTGATGGACTCCAGACATCAAAATGTAGTTGTAAACTAATTTCCTTGAAAAATTCAGCTTGAAAAACAAGAAGTGATTCAGATTCATGGTCTGTTTACTTCTTTATTGCACATTTATTTATTTTGCTTATTAACTGGGAGGTGTTTGGAATTGTAGAACTGCCATTCAAAATACCCAAATTTGTGAAATCGTTGTAAAATATCTTGCAGCACAAAGCAATATATTCATTGCTTTAATGCAGCAACTGATGATTTCAACTCAGTTAAAGCTAGGAAGAGGGTAGACCAAAAAGAGTGATACCAGCCTTTAAGCACAAAGATTAATTATTTGGGGGACAATAAAACACTACAAAAGCAGAAATTAACAGTCGCCTCAAGAAGATACAATTTTGTGTGGTGAATATATCCTTCCAAAAGGCAGACCAATGTAATTACCAACCCTCCTAAGACCATTTATACATTGTTAGAACAGCAAGTATTCCCTGTAAAATACATTACTGCAAGTCGAAATTCATTTATGTGAGGAATGTATGTGGTTAAAGAATTTAGCCCAGTACACCTATTTACAATTACCTTTGTTCTTTTTCAATCTTAAAAAGAAAGGGATCTGTTTGAGTGGCAAAAGCCTCCCCCAGCTATCTGTTCTGCCAAAGCCTCTGGAGAGGCAGAAGCAAAGATGCCAGAAGCACAGACCGTTCCTGTGATCCTGTCAGGGCTTCTTTTCTCCTGTCATCTGCTCCCCAAAGTACTACTGCCACTCTCTGAGGTCACTGGGCATCACACCTCTAACAGAACCTCTTAATATATATAAAAAGGGGGGCACAGTTGTGTTCCAAGGGTCCCCACAGAAGCCCTCAGAAGGCCACATGGCATCAATAGCAAAGGCAGAGTGGGAACAGGAGGGTCACACTAAGGGGTTGCAGGAACTGCAGTCCACAGGAGAAAGTTGGGAACGTTTCAGCAGAGTCCCAGCACTGCCAGGGTGAGAGCAGGGAGCTCCTCAGGTCCCATGCAGCTTGGAGACACCTTTAAAGTCATCATGAGGCTTTCTCCTTGTGCTGTGAGTTAAGCATACATGTGATGCATGAAACCTAACAGGTACTTGGCCGAAATGTTTTAGGATCTCTAAAGAGATGTGGGGTGCAAATGCTCAGTGCCATTCACAGGATAAATCTGATAAATTAATCTACTTTCTCTTGTGCACTATTACAGCTGGACAAATGGAGATGAACCAGGACTTCTCTGCTCCTTAATTCAGATGACTGAGAAGAGTTTTGCTGGACAGAAAAAAAGATTTTGCATTTAGACACAGAAAGCACAACTCCACATAAGTGACCAGAAAATGAACAACAGCCAGATTCAAACTAAAGTAAAAACAGTTGCTTATAGTTTGCTTGCAGGCTTTTAATGGAACTCTGAAATGAGATGTATTGCATTTCTAAAAACTTCATATGTTCTGTTAAAGCATTTATTTTAAATAGTATGCAATTATCTTATTAGCACAGGAAATTAGCAAAAGCTAGTGGCATTTAAAAGCAGACTTATTTTCAGTATTGAAAGAAAGTCTTAATTTACACAATGTAGTATTAGCTGTGGCAAGGTCTTCGGAAAGTGTTTGCATTGGTTGTTTCCTCAAGCACAGGTTATCTGATAGTTTATGTTTTACATCTATTTTTTAAATTTTCTTAAATTGCACTCATTGAAATGCAATTTACTTTTCCAATTCCAATTATTTTTGATTCTGGAAAACCACCTCAATGCTGAGCTTACATCATTGAATTTTTTGAACATATATATTCTTATCTGACATGCACTGTTTTCTTTTAAGCACCTCTGCCTCAAACACACATTCACCACGACACAGAGAATGTCCTAAGACAAAGCAGATTTTGAAGGAGCCGAAGTGGAAGTGTGCATCTGAGGGTTAAATTTAGTTGGAATGCCACAAAGCAACTGCTGATCTGCTGCTTTCCAAGGTCCTGCTTTTTATCAGTGCAGTGACTATAAGCAGCACGCTCGGGTTTTGCAAGGAAGGAGGAAGCAAGGAGATACCGAGGGAAAAAAATGAATGTTGGGAGTCCAGCCAAATCACGCGTGCCAGTAGCATCACTGAGATGCAGCTGAGTGAGAGTGAAGAGGTGTCTCCAGTCTCTGGGGCAGCACTCCTGGATAGCCTCCTGGAAAACCAAGATGGTTTTACACAGCTCAGGCCTGGCCCTCCTATTTCTTTTACTGGATTTACAACAATGCAACTTCACTGATGCTGTGCTCACTGGTGTAACGCTATTTCTGCTGCAGACCCTGCAAGGTCCTGACAAAGCTGCCACTCTCTGGCCAGCTGGAGGTGCTGGGATGGATGAGCTTTGCTCAGCCAGGAGAGTCACCTCTGGATTGACACCTTGCAATCAAAAAAAAAAAGACTCCAACCCTGACTTGATCACCCAGTTAAGAAGATGCTAAGCTGGAGAAGAATCATTGCTCTTCCTTTTGCAAGGGAAAGGAAAGGGAAGACAGAAGAGAAAAACACCAGGTAAAGACTATTATCATGAGAACTAATGGGGAGGACAAGTCTCCTACCAGAGGCCAGCAAGGGAGGGGGATATTGACCTCAAAGAAGTTGGTACCCAAAGAATGGATGAAAACTGCTGTAAAATTGGAAAGGTACAAGAATTCAGGTACAGGAAACCCACAGATGGTTTGCATGACATCTGCTTCAGTTGTAACATTAAGTAAAGTGGAAGGTAAGAAAAACTGTACTTAACAGTGGGTTTCTCCAGTCTTATTGGTTTAAAAGTAATGACTTTTCATAGTACAGGGAGCAGCAGAAATGAGCATAAATTCCTATTATTATATATAATTGCCATTAAAATAATAATAAATTTTACATTGCTTACCGTTGGAAAAGGACCTGGCTATCTGTTATATATCTATCCTACTCCAATTTACATTTTTAATACATCTCCCCAAATGTGATGTATTTTCTTCTGAAGAAACTTTAGTTTTTTATCTATTTTCTGTCCTAATTCTGAATGTTCACAGTAGTATCACTATATAATAATTTTTTCAATTAAAAATTATCACTTATAAATTTAGGATAATGTATTTTATGTTGTATTGAGTAGTACCAATTTTATTGTTTGAAATCAACCTATCTAAATATACCATCAAAACTGTTAACTGTTGGAGTTGCTAAATTAGATTTAATGTAGTTGTCTAAGTGTGATTACCTTTACCCCCAAACTCAAAGGATTTTAGGACAAAGCTTGTAACAGCAGTGTAGAATTTGTAGGTTTTACAAGATCCTCTTGATTTTTCTTCTTGGGGAGACACTTTTAGGAAAAAAATCATAAACATTTTTTTACACTCACTAAAAACATTTATCCAAATCAGTATTCCAGTTTAAGAAATCAGACCATGAGACAGAAAATTTGAGAGAATGATTTAAACAATTCAGCAGATTAATGAATGTCTTTTTAGACGAATGAGAATAAAATTATTTTTAGAACAAGCCTTTCTGCTGCAAAAAAAAATCTAATGGCTCAAAATAGTTCCTGGAAAAAACACAGAAATTAAAATCTTTAGAATACTAAAGATTTTGAGTTTCCACTCAACACTCCCTCTGCATTTATACTGAAAGAAACCTACAAGGAACGGAGTAAGCTCCACTAGGCAATTTATTACATTGATCTAATAAAGTAAGTACCTGCATTAATAAAAAAAAAGCAAATTCAAAATCCAAGAATTCTTCAATTCTTTCCTTCCAAAACTTTTTGCTTTGATTTTTTTCCTTAAAATTTGAATTTAAATGTCAGTGCAATGGTGGTGTCACTGTAGCAGATTTGCCTGGCTAACGTTTCCTTCATGAAAACCTAAGCCATTATAAACCCAGATAAACCTTTCTTTCTTACTCACTTCTCTTTCTAGTTAACATTAAGTGGAAAAACATTGCATTACCTGGCTACTGGAAAAAGAGTACATGTACAATACATGTATACTTTTGATAGTTCAGATTATAAAAATACATAGATAAACTTCTCTAAACTGTTTTCAGTTTAAACCAACTGGTCTATTGGACATACTTAAATATGCAAGCAAATTTGCTAACAAGAGCAACAACACACGTCAGAAAAAGTGCAGTTTTTCTCTACGTATTTATGCATATAAACCTTGATTTAAAATAGTCCCTCACCATAGTTTCTACTATTTAATCTACTAAATTGCCATGTTACCAGCACATACCATTAAGTTTTGGTTCTAGTAAGTTGTCCCTATTATTGTTGGTCAGTGATATGGAACATAAAACAAGACAGCTATTCCTGGTCAAAAACTAAGCAGAGATTGTTTAAAACCTAAGCTGAGTTATCTGTATTATTTCTAGTGCTAATACAAAAGCTTGCAATAAAGTTTTAGTGAAAAAATAAACCCTTGAACCCTTGAATAACCCAGTTAGAAACTGTAGCTATATAACTGATGTTGCCTCAGTTAGAATAAATACATATAATATATAAATAAATTTGAGAACTGTGTGCCAACATTGCCCTTGCAGATAGGAGCACCTGTCTTTATTTTGAAGTGCCCTGGGATGCTGGTCTTGTTGACTCTACCCTTGTCTGCATCGAGGCTGTGCCTCTGCCCTGCATCCAAGCTTCCCTCGGTCATGCCACAGATTGTGCAAGAGCGCTGGGGTCTCCTGCTTTCCCATCCTGCATACAAGGCAGAGATCCATTTGAAATCAGAGCTACTGGCATCTTCACAGCCTGTGCCCTGGCCATGGTCCTGCACTTTGTTTTACCACTTTTGCAGTGGTGAAAACTGGGCAACACATCAAGAACGCTCCCAAGTGCAGCCACTCACTCACTGGAAAAACTCTGGCGACCACCAGGTGACCCCTCCTGAAGCCACTGCTGATTCAGCCCCCTCATCTCTCCACACACTTTCTCCCCTCCTTCCTGTCTTGGCTTGACAGCACCACGATCCAGACAGACACCTGGTAATGTCCTCTCCTCCATATGAGATGGCCAACACATCCACATTAAATAACAAAACAAAACAGCAAGCATTGAAACCAGGGAGACCCAGATGTCTAAGAGCACAGTATGTTAGTGAAAGGGTAGCTAGATAAGTAGGTATAAAGAAGTGATAAATGAATACAGCTGTGTTTTCCTAGGTCTGATATATGACATAATTTAATTTGCTGTATAATCACATATATTACTGAAATGAACTGCAGACAGATAATTTCTTAGGTTCCAGCATCAAGCTAAAGTGTAGGAGGGTAATGCAGGTTGATTAACTGTTTTTTAAGAACAAAATCCTGCTAGCAAATATATTATAAACTAAATACATATGTTGAAAATAGATTCATTTTAACCAAAAAATCCTACCAACGCAGGCCATCTGCTTTTGACTGATAGGTTTGGTAAACTGTCAGAATACCATGTAAACTGTTACAAATCTCATTTAATGAATATCTCAAAAACATACATAGCTCACACTACTGGCAAGCTTTTAATGAAAATATATATCAAAGAATCAAATATGTGTGAATTCTGAATTTCAATTACTCAATAGGATAACGAATAAAGTCTGTAGAAAAACAGCAAGAGCTCCATCTATCCCTTCTGAAATGAATCAAAACCCCACAAATTATCTAAAAGTCATTCTAATCAATTTCTTAATAAATATATTTTTCCATTGCTAATTCCTTTAATATTATACATCATTTAAAGTAATTTTGTAGACATCAAAAGCAAACTAAGAAGAGAACACAAGTTCAGCCCCCTGGGAATATTTGCAGAAATTTTGTCAAAAAGATGGGTATTTTCCACATCCCTTCACATTATTTGAGATTTTTACTATGTCCCACTAATGGCCCCCCAAACAGTATGATGACCCTGTAAGGCCTAGTTGAGGACCCTGTGGTGTCTAACCATACCCTTTGTGGACTGCTCCTCTACACAAAGACAAACTCATGTATGGTCCCCCACAGTAATAACTTCTCCTTCTCTTTTAAAATTTTGTCCATAAATTAAAAGTTCAAAGAGGAGAAATAATAACTTAATTTCAAATACATGAAACATTTACCAAGAGAACTTCTACCAATACTCCAATGACTTCAGAAACAATCCCTAATATTCTTCAACATTTAAATTTCACTGTCATGAAAATGATCGAGTCTAGAGACTTTTCACTGTGATAGGAGATCACGTATACCGAAAAGAAAAAAAAATATTTTTTTTTGAGTAATACAGGAGTAACACAGCCCCCAGCCCTTTCCTACACAGCTTTCTTCCCTGATATGTGCCATTGCTCTTCTCCTTGCTCTTCACCTCATCATGGCCAACCACAGGCCTGCCCACACAGGCCACACCTTCACAGAACTGCCTACAAGTAGCCTGAAAGTGTAAGAATTCTGTTTCTGTAGAAAAGAGGATGATACAGACTCAATGTCTCGACGTCTCAATGTTTTCTCCACAAATTTCAGTCTTACACGCTTCAGCATTAGTACTGAATGGTGTGATAGCCCAGTGCATTGACAATGACATGCAGTGAATGGAACACATGCAGGCAGCTGTCAGATTCTATAGAATAACACTGGAAAAAGAAAACTATTACTTACCATGTCTAGAAACTCTATGGCTTCTTCCACAACTCCTTCCCTACAGGCTCTCTGTGATGGCAAACAATCTTCTCAAGGTGGAGGAGACCACGCTGCTTCTCCCTCTGAAGGCTGCAGTTGCTTTTTGGGCAGACTGGAGACATCCATGGTCTCTCCTCACTCTCCTTTGTGTGTACAAATGCTTTACTAAGTTCAGCATTAGCTCCTCATATAAATCTGCCTTACCCTGCCACTAAACTGCTACCATAACATGAAATTTAGCTTCAGTTTTATTTCCCAGGGTAGGGATAGTCTTCAGTATCTCCCTTTATGTATTTTATTGATAGCATTTTTACACCATTTTAAATTGCTTTGTTATCCCAAACTGTATTTCACATTACCCTGTTTCAGTTTCTACAGTTCATATGCTTAGATTTTGAAGCAGCTTCTTCTTTTTATCAAACTATATTAAAAAAAAATTCTTTTCAGTTATATGTATTTTTATTAAAGCAATAGGAATGGCAGCAGAAACTCAGAATACTCTAGCCTTGGTAAATGCCTATGTGACAGCCTGTAATTTCTCTGTCATTAAAAATACATATTCTAGCACTAAGTTCATGTTGGAAGAATGCTATCCTAGGGAACAGTTTTGCCTCATAGTATGTAATTTAAGTTTATTTACCATAATGTGCATTAAAACAAAAAGCGGTCAGTTCTGATAAGAGAAATTCTGATACACCTGAGCATTTATAACAATGGGAAGTACAGCTACTTCTCATAAGGGAATTCCAGAATACCATTCACTGCATATATTTTCCTGGAAAGGTCTGATTGTTAACGGACCAGTGCCTTTCCTCAAGTATTGTTACCTAGGATGAAAAACACATGGGATTCTGGAAGGCCATGCAATAAGCATTGTGCACAAACTAATTAGCAGGACTATATTTGGTAACATATCTACAGCAAGGATCTGAAAGAATGTGTGAAGTTGAATACAGCTGTCTTTAAGATTATTTTTTCCAGTAATATTTTTATCTAGTAACTTGGAAACTTAAAGCTTTTTCTTCTCTGCTCCTACAAACAGCTCAACAGACGCTAGTTTTCCTTTTCTTCTGTACTTTACAAAATTCCTGGCTAGTAATTATCAGGTCCCAGAGAGCTGATTTTGAACTTATATTTTAGGAGACAACAGAAATGCTTTCAAGAGTCCAAAGGACCTGTAGGCCTTATAAAAATGTCGGAATTTGGAGAGGAGATATGCATCAACTGTTCCATCTCATATAATTTTAAAAATTAGAAGATGCCTAAGGGTAGTAAATGGCAGAAATTATTTTTTTCTTGAGCAGTTATTTTTGCATATGCTCTTTAGTCTCAGTTTTCTATCCTGTGTAAGAAAATCAGCACTAACCAGCATCTGAGTGCACCCTAGAAGTGCACACTACAGAATATTATTGCCTTTCACATGCTCATTTTAGCATCCCCTGTGGCAGCAGTACCTTGTTAACTTTAATAGTTTTACTACTAACAGTGATATATATATATATATATATATAATATATATATATATATATATATATATATATATATATATATATATATATATATACCTTGCTCAATATTTAGGAAACTGTGGGAAATATTAAGAACTGCAACAACGTTGGATTCTGCAAAGTTACTTCAGCCCTGCAAGAGCCCCTGGACATCACCATGGGAAAGCCACCCTCCCACAGACACCATTTCACCAACACCAGAGCACTGCCAAGCATCAGGGAGCTGCTGACCCCTCTGGGCAGGCATGATATGTGTATGACAAACACCAGGCATTTTGCTCTGGTTTCCTAAATGCAGAATTTTTGGTAGAGCAGAAGTGTCATGATGCCCAAGGGGTGTGTGGTGCCACCCCCAACTCCTCACAGTGTCTCCCACCACTATGCAGGCAGCAAACTTGCAGACCATTACAGCTGACATTCCTATTGCAATCCGTTGCAAATAAGACACGTTCTTGACCCATATTAAATCCAACATGGTAGAACAAATAGGCAAGGGATGGTAAATGAATGTGAAACAGGTACTTTGATACCACATTTTCTCTAACTCTGGAATTTTGCAATTTACTGTGGCAGGCAATAGCTTGGAAATGTTGTAGTTATTAGTTTAGAAATAATTTTTGAACTTCAGTAAAACTCTCGACAGGCAAAAGTGCACCAGTCATTTCACAGCAGGTATCCATCAAGGAAATTATTTTTTACCACGAGTGCTGTATTTATCACATATCCAGAATATATTAGATCATTAGTATGTAAATACGAAGCAAACACTAATTGCAAACAACTTTAATTTTACTTTTTAAATAGATAATGGGGGAGTTAGTATTTTTCACCTCCTTTACATTTTTTACTACAGATGCCTACGTATTCAACTGATTTGTTGCTGTTTGGGATAGTTTCTTGTTTTAGAGCTGGGTGACTGAGTAGTAAAAGGTGCAATACTTTACAAACCCTATAAAGGTTGGACTAATATGTTTATGCTGCTTCTCTTTTTGAGCTAACGTGGCCAGAGTTACCATGGGTATCTCTGCATACAAACATACATACCTACATACATCAGATCTGCAGCTCCAAAATCATTATTAATGTTCTGTACTCAAGGGATTTTGCTAACTAACTGAACCACCCAAGAGTTCATCATTATAATTTCCTGAAGCATTTGCAGATGACTTGGTTTCCCAGAGCATTCAAGAGAGTAAAACCTAATTAATTTGTGGGAACTCAATGGCAGGACAAAGTAGCTGCAAGCTATGCAATACTGCTCTTTCTCACAGATAATCTTGTTACACTACCAAAGTTTTAGTCAGGGACAAAGACAACACATGGAGAATTGCACAGTACTCTAGTAGAAGTTCAATCACTAAAATATGAGGATTAGGAAAACGTCTTAATGGCATTACTTACACAGCTGCTAGGGAAGGGGAGATTATTTGCCAGAGGGAATTTAATTTGCTGTGGAGCAGCACAATACTTTAGCTGCATAACCTTTTGTCCAGCCCTGCAATAGAACTTCAGAGAGCAAATCCTAGAACAGTAACAAGTAACTCAGGTTTCTTCCAAAACATTTGTAGCACAAAGAGTCCAGAAAAATGCAGTGATGTCCTCACAGATTGGCAGCTGATTCATATGATGACAGAGTCACCATGGTAGTTTTCAGTTCAATTTTATCAAATCAGCAGGTGAGATACATGTATTTTCTGTTCTCACTACAGGCCTAGAAGTTACCAGAAGTACAGGGCTATACAGTTGATGAAACCTGGTGGCACCAAAGCCTCTTGAGTCACTCCACAGCTCTACCCTGCCAGCCCTATTCCCTGACCCAGGGGCCTGGACCCAGCAAGCTGCCCCAGCACTCAGCTGAAAGTTTTTCCTGGTTTATTGACCAGCCCTTTCAGCTGTAGTCTGTTTCTGATGCATGCATGTTCAATGACAATGTTTTCTGCAATCTGTTCTAAATCTCTTTTCATTTCCCATCTAGTTTTTACATTTTACATTTATAGTTGGCAAAATATACACTATCTGTACAGCTTTCCACTCTACCTACTGATAGCAAGTTGGATGTCATAGTTAACTCTTTCAAATAGCTCCATTTTCCTAAGCATGCTTTCAATACCTAGTTTTGAGAACAAAAAATTCCCATTTTGTATTTTCCAGAGACCATCTTCATAATGGGTCAACCCTTTGGTACTAGAGACTGTGCCTTTAAGATATTAGTGTAAGAAGAAAAACTCTGAAAGGGAGGCAGGAATTACAACACTTGCAACAAGGCTTAGAAAAAAAGGCACATTTCCTGCCAAAATTTAAATGCTGAAAGATCCCTATCACATAAGTTGTTAAAATCAACACTAAAAGTAATTTTAGATGCTTGGATGAATAAAGAAATGTGTGCCTCAGTTTGTGCCCACTGACTCACGTCCTTTGAAGAATAAAGAGTGCTCCACTGGCATGCTTTGGAAGAGTAGGAGCCAAGAAACATTTAAAAGACAGGACTCTAAAAGATCTGAAGTAACAACTCTTCTGACCATCTTTGAATAGTATGCTGCTTAGGATGCTGTGTGGAATACTCTAAGCATATTTTAATTATAAAAAGAATAAACGCTGTCAGATAAGAAAGAAAAATAAATTCAGAGATCTTCCTGCTTTAAATTATGGGAGGTTTAGGAACTGATGCACCAACCACTCTTAACCACAGCTGCATTGTGAATTCTTTTTCTGTGCTGTTAATGAACAGAAATGAGCAAGGAAGGTGTTACCACCTCCCTTGTCCTACATAGCACTGTGGCACTAGATAAAGCTAGTTGCCATCATCATTTAAATTACTCAGACTGCAACTTTCTACAGAACTTGTACTTCTTTGAAAAAATGCTGGAGGAAAACTATAAATTGAGAAAGGGCATTGCCAACTTTAAAGACTAAATTCAATAAATTAAAATTATTTGAATGATTAAATGGAGACATTAAATTATTGGGTCAAATGTCTAAGCCTTCTGACAACAAACACAATGATGCAGTAATAGAGGACCCGGAGAAGCAGCTATCAAAGGTTCCTTTAATCACCACAATAACTCAAAAGGTCCACAGAAAAAATTATACAAAAAAAGCAACTTCACATGAAGTTAATAATGGCTTTACAGTTGATCTGATGTGTTACAGGTACTACCACTCCCTCTCATTTCCTCCTCCCAACACTATGCAGACCTATTAGAGTCTTTTTTTTGGGTTCACAGCTGACAAGATGAGAATTATTTTCAACTTCCGTGTCAGACAAAAAGAAATTACCTACTGCTTATATGTGGGTACATATTACACTACACTCCATGAAGAAATATTTATTTACAAATATTCATAGAAGTGAGACTGACAAATTTTCTCATCGTAAAGCAAAATAGGTTTTTTTTTTTAACCAACACTTGAATAAATTTTAACTCATTCATTAAAGAAATTAAGGAACCATCACAGCTAATTATTTGTAGTAGTAATGACAAAATGCTGCAATGTTAGACATGAGGCCACACACACACATGCTCTAGTTCCTAGCAGTAATATACAGCAACAGCCTGGTATTTTGCCAGTCAGCAACTTGATGTGACAATGAAAAGCACCAAGTAATCTTCTCATTACTATTATACAAAAAAAGATAGCACATGTTTTTCTAAAGAGATTGCATGTTATTACCCATTATGCTCCTGCCAAAGAATACAGAATCAAGGAAATACTTCCATGGCTCTACTTTTGGCATGCTGAATCACGGCTGCCACAAATAAAATGTAACAGACTTTTGTTCTCAATTGTTTTTTAGGAATTGATAGATAATTGAAAAAAAAATCAGATCGGTATTCTTTCTAAGCATCTACAATGCTCTTGCCATTATATATTATATTATATTATATTATATTATATTATATTAATTATATTATAACCAAATTAAAGAGAGATCAGATTCAGAAACTTATCTTTGTTACAATTACAAACACCTAGAGTCAACACCTTCATATGATAACTTTGTATGATATTTTTGCTCTGCTGTATGTACAGCACAAACTGGGAAAGGTTACTGATTCCCAAATGGAACTGTGAGCACACATAGAGAATTACCATATTCATTAAATTCTTATGAAAGTACCAGCAATTTTTCATCTCAATAAGGCTTCTTGATGCTGTTTAAGAAGCATTTCAGATTTTTGCAAAATGCAATTTTCTGAAAGGGAAAGTGAAATTCTAATAACTCACAAAATGACGAGGAAACATAAATACGGGCAATAACACATGATTCCAGAGAATCATCTCTCATATTAATATACATAGCAAACTGTTTGCATTGTAATTTGAAAATATATTAATGTATACTATTATGTGACTTTTTGTAAGAGGATGCTGTTTACCTACCAAATAATTTTACTGGTCTTTTATTTCTATGAAAAGTATGCCATACTAGTGTTTGAATGCAAGGATTCCAAGCAATAAAGTCCAAGCAATATGGAAAAACTCTCTAAAACCCCTCCACTGATTTCTAGAAGCATGTTCTGACTGTGAATATGGAAAAATTTCTACTAGTAAACAGAAAAAGGCATTCCATTGCTGAACTTTTTAAAATGGTTTAATTCTAAACCATTTTTAAAAGCTACATTATCAAAACTGAAAAAAAAAAGACAAAGTGCTTTTATGCATTTTCAATTACGAATTTTCAATATTCACTGTTGTGAAATCATCTTTTTCTGGTTTGTATAGCCCATACACATTAGCTGCCCTGTCTTAAGTATTTAGATTCAAAAAGTAATCTTCAGTACATATTAAAAAATCTTCATGTAACATCCAATGGAAAGCATGAATAAATTGTAAGAGAAGGAAAAGTTGATGTGGCTATTCTGTGCTGTTTCCAACTGTCTAAGATGCCTGTATAAATAAGTATGAATCACTGATTATTTTAGCATCTCTAGGACAGCTAATTGGAATTAATTTACTGCACTCACTTATTCTCTGGTATAAAAGCTCCTCAACAATTCCTTAAAGGAAGCTGCCATCATCACCTTATGTGGAATTGTATTTTATAAAAATCACAACAGATTTTCTACTTCAAGGAGGCTTCATCAGGTCTTTAACAAAAATATTGCTTCTCTTGTTGGCCTTGCACAAATCCAAGTTTACTACCTATCTCCTGCTATATGCACACACATATATCAGGAAATAGGACAGTCAAATTGGTTTGTCTCATACCTAAGTGAAACAGTTGGGTGTCTGAAAAGAGCATTTTATCCTGTCTTAAAATGAATTTCAAAGACAATAGTTAAGACATTCTTGCCTCTCAAGGTGCCTATTGTCCTTTCCATAGGTTTCCACATAACCTTTAGTTGCTGAGTCTTGCTGACACTAAGGTAATGTTTTAAATCCAGATATCCTACTGCTGACTGGTGAAGTGAACCCCCCTTATTGATCACATAAAATAGATTAAAAAATAATCTCTTTTCAAAGCCTGCATTAATAGTCATAGTCTTAAAATAATTTATTTTGCTCATGCTCTACCAGCACACTCATGATGATTTAACACATGTCCTTTAACACCCACTTTTGTCACTAATATCAGTGTAAGCCCACAATGAACTTTACTTAATGCATACAAAATTCTTTTGGACATACTGAAATATAAATCAGCATCAGGCTACAAAATTTACCACTAACATCCACTGGACTGAATCCCTGAGTTCAACTTTCTTGCGTGAGTATTTAACTAATCAGAAGTGTACGCTTTTACACCGTAATAAATTGAAATTTCTACAGACTAAAACTCTTACAGACTAATCTAGAAGAAACATTCATTGAAAGAAATACCATGTCCAGCACTTTCAAAGAGGTAAGTGCTGACAAAAAGCACCACCAAGCTGAAGAACTGAATGCTAGAAGAGAATTGAATGTGACCATACAAAAAGCTTTGAAGTACAATTAGAGCATTTGTCAATGCAGCTCCCTGCTGAGCACTGCCACAATTCAATGGAGCATAGCAGGACATCACCTTTCTGTCCCTGTGCACTCTGGCAATCTCAGGTAATGGATCTTTAGTCTGACCAATATGGCTTTGTGTCTGTCCTTAGAGATGGAAAAATTAACAGCCCGAGTAGCATCCCCCATTGAGACAGAGAAGTCAACTGCAAGAGGCATAGGTGAGAGGTTTATCTAGCATACAATAGACTCAATTCAGTCAATTGTTTCAAAAAAAACCCAAGAACCTGGTCTATGAAGAGGGTAAGAGCAAATGGCTGTTTTGGCACAGCAAAAAGCAAGCCAAAGAGGATTTAATCCAAATGTGTGGACATATGGGGACAGTGAGGGAGGAGAGACAAGAGACATGGGTGGCATAAAGGAAATGTATCTAAACGAGCAATGAAGAAATTGAAGCTTCAAGTTAGATGTCTATTTCTAACCACAGAACATCCTTGTGCAAGGTTCAGCAAGTTCACCCAGAAGATGCCTTCACTTGGGGATTCATCATGCATGGTCATTGCTAATGGTACAGTTACAGATAATCTTGATTGTTACTTTAGGACCTTGAAATCTCTGTAGTAAAAGAGTGTAAAACATAGAAATAAAATAGTTTCACAGCTCATGTTTCATGCATATTGTTTTTTTTGTTAACTATTTAAGGAATCTTCCTTTCCAAAAAGCTGTTAAGCAAAGCTTGAGGAGCTGTATGGTTGAAATGAAGGTTAGTGTTTATTGAAGTAAAAAAATAAGTGAGAAGAATACAAAATTAGAATTACACATAACTATGGGGTTTTTTTTAATATACAGTGAATAAGAAAGCCTATGGAGGCAAATTGCATTGATAATATCAAGAAAATAGCAAGCTGTTTGGAATTATTTTCACTAGACATTGACAGTACAATGAACTACAATAATTATCCAGTATTTCAGTTCATTACAAACATGCCAGCAACTGTACGAAAAAGAAATCAACGTCCCTCCATTAAATCCACAGACGTTTAATGGAACTTTACAGTTGAGGAAATTATCTGTGGATCATAATTGCAAAGAGAAGATCAAAATGAAAGTATCAGAAAAAAGTTTAACCTTTTTTGACATGTGAAACTCCAAGAGACCCTTTGATATTGAAAGCATTCTATAATAACAGTTGGTTTTAATTAAAATACAAACTAAGTAAACTTTTCAATGTGCACAAGTATTAAGGTTTTAAACAGCAATTATTAAAGCTTTGTCTGTACTGCAAAAACTGGTAGAGGATTCTGGATGATTGCTACAATTTCACAGCAGTCCATGGACAGTCCAGAAAGCTGACTTTCTACAGTTATCACTCATTTTCTAAATTTTATTTCATCATCCCAAATAGTATCATTACTTGGATGAATAAGGTGTAAAGTCCCATGTGAATTACAAATTCTTACTTACATCTGTTTCATGTATTTTTAAAGTGTAAGTATATCCATTTAACTGCAAATACTAGAACTTCCCTGGAAAGCCTGCTGTGCAAAATCAGGTAGCAGTTAGAAACGAGAAACAGCCACAGGCTTTGCCTGGTCTCTTCTGGCATTAACTTCCACAGTGGGGGTTCTGATTCTGAGATGGTTTTCACAGGAAACAAGCCAGGAGTATCTTCTACTATTCTGTGTGGTACATGGCATAGAATGGTGTGTTTTGAGTTTCTTAAAGGTAGACATTTCCAATCTATCAGATGGTTTTGTAGGTGGAGAATTTTAGCTCTGTTCTGATGAGCACAAATTTCAAGTGAAGTTCACAGAGGAAAACGATGTATTCTGTTGTCCGTGAGAAGCACTGCTGGCAACCAGAGTAACCACAGAAACCCACTGGAGCACTGGATATTTAACAGCATCAAGTATATCCTTAAGTTAATACTTAGTATATTTTTTTTAGTTATTCAAAGCTATTTTTCTTATCTAAAATACAACAAATTCATTTCATTAAATCTCACAGTTGCTAAAAATAGAACCTACCTGGGCTCAAGTGCCCTACATCCTGTGTCATGTGGCACCACTGAAGTAGTGAACATGCTGAAGGGAGGACCCTTACTTCACAACCTAAATAAATACTCAAAACAAAGCAGAATGCTACGGGGCCTACGAAAACCAATACTAGCATATTGGAAAATACTTCTTCCTGCTCCTTCATTTTTGACTTTTGGTGGGGGGATTCAGGCACAGCATTTCACTGATGTATCATGGGCAGAGTCACTTTTGGGTAATGCTTCTACGATGCACGGCGTGACTCTTCTTTATTACCTCCAGAGTGGAAAGGGTTTCTAACACTAAAAGCTCATGGAAACTGAAAGCAGCAGTATGCTGGCTTTCTTGCTGCCAACATGCAGAAATCTTTTTCCTTACAGAACCGTGACAGGTGTTGACAGCCTTTGCAGAGAGCAGCAAAGAGAACTCCAATGTAAGTGTAAGTTCCAGCATAAATGCAGTCTGAGCCATCTTAGCGGTTTTGGTCTATGGTTAATCAAAAAACTATATTTGTTTTCTTTGGTAAAAGTAACAGGGCACTGGCTTGGAGAAGAACTGGTTTGTTTGTATCTTCAGAACAAATCTGATAAACAAGCTACTGGATCACAGCAGAAAACTGATTTATAAGGAACAGTCGTGACTGCTCAGCCCACTGAGTCACTTATAGAGGTCCATATCCCAACTTTTCCAGTATTTCTTAGAGTTAAATCACATGAAACATGGTTTGTCAAAATTGCATCTGCCTGTAGTTAGATACAGTGTAACTACTGGTGACAGAGAAATTATTCAATGCAGTAACTAACTGTAAGAAACCAAAAACAACTTTTGATATTAAATTATTTGTTTTCATAATTTTTCTCATATAGAGCAACATCAGTAGACATCAAATTTTGATGATATTGTTCAGCATTATCACTGAACAATTTTGAAAGCTTCCTTCTGCCTAACTCTCAAAAGCATGATCAGCTTTTTGGGAGGACAGAAATTAAGATTGCTTCTGTATTTGAATCAAATATCAAAATAAACAATTCCTTCCATTATACAGTATTAGATACAGAGAGGTTTGTCTCCTTCATTTACACAAACTTTGCATGAATTTTCCCGAGAAATTCTGGATTCCAGCAGTAACTTCCCTAGCAGCACCTAAGCCTCTCAACCTCAAACTCAATATACTAAATTTCTTGCAAACACAGTAGCCATCAGTCCTCTGCAAAATTCCGGCTTCCTGCCTCTCACTTCCACAGCCCTATATATTATCAAGGCAGAGGTTAAAATATCAGCACCGTTCAATGGATCAGCAAGACTGGAAGAGCCAAGAGGCAGTACATGATTTGCGTATGCACCCATTACTGGTGCAAAAGGCAAGAATCCTGTCTGAATTCTGCAACTTTATTAATCTTCATTTTTCTCCCCTGATAATTCACATTTATCTAACACACTTTTCTGAAATTTAGCTCTTCATTTAGCTCGCAAACTAGGCATTATCCTAAGTAGTTAGAGTATTCATCTTTCGGTGTCAGTGCCAGTTACCTCGGCAACAAACCTTTGAAGGGAAACCTTGTTTTCATCTGGTAACTCAAAGTAGGACTAAAGGGTCAACTGGAAAGCAAATGCAAAAAGGCAGCTCTTAAGCCTGAAAAGTGTTCAACAAATGGCCTGCTTCCATTTGCAGAGTTCAAACATCTAAGAGAGGTAATTTTTTTTTTATATTTACTATGTCACACGACTGGGGGAAAAACCCCTAAAAATTGGTCTGCTAGTTGCTCACTTAATAAATAGATGCAACAGTGTTGCATTTCAAGAGGCACTTGGGAGAAGCCTCAAGAATGTAGATGATACAATCCTGAACAAATTTAAGTAAGAAGAAACCACACAGTCTAATTACAAACACTAGAAACAATGACATAAGTTTAAGGTGTACTGTGTCTGACACTCATCTGTGTACATATACACACAAATGGTGTATTTCACCCTTGCCCTGCACTTGGGACCTATGTGTGCTATATTTGCTGAGTTTAGACAAAGTAGTCCTGTGACCAAGCAATATAAACACTGAACTAAAAATGGGTCCTATGGCAAAGGAAAAAGGTAAAAAAACTGATGTAAGAGTTATCTGAGACTGCCCGCCGACTTGCAGAGCAGTGGTGCTTTCTGCAGAAACAACATAAATACACAAAAGCGTAACAAATTTTGACTCTCTTTTGCCAAGGCTGGGAATGAGACCTTTGCTTAATTTGGATTACCTGAAGCAAAATCCCTGAGAATGAGGGAAAAAATCCCACAGTCCTCTGATGACAATGGATTTGCTACAATTATGTTTTGTGTAAAGCAGAATGAGCCGACGGCAAGGCAGTGCAGTGGCAGAATGAGCTCCACATGACAGCAACACAGAGCACAGGATTCATCTGACAAAAGACAGATGCCATGCTCTACCATGTCACCTGTCCTGTAAAAAACCTGATACTTTTAGACAGTTCA